>NW_028125180.1:0-153353 GCF_965194825.1 Balaenoptera physalus
GGTAAGGAAAGGGAAGCTGAAGAGGCACTCTCTATGTTAGAGAGGTTGAAGGGTGGTTTTAAAACTATGTACTTTTCGGGACATATTTTTCCAATATATCTGCCTCTCTGAATTTACTTTATTACCTACTTTTTATTCTAAGTCAGTGTAACTTCACTGTTGCAGTCTCTGAATGGCAACACGGAGTGGGAATAGATTGGGAAGCGATGGACTTCAGCATCATTGATTGGAAAGAGAAAGTATTCATTGATTAAGAAGTTAAAGTTTTCTACTGGTTAATCAAGAGAGTGCAGATAGCCACTTGCTCTCTCATTATTTATTTATCTGTTTAAGGAACAAATGAACCTCAAGTTTAAGGAGTTAAAATTTTTAATTGGTTTAGACCTTTTATGTTGAGCCGTTGCTCTTTTGGGCTGTGAATTTTTAGACTCTGTATTGTGGAGAAGCAAGCTATTACATTGGTACATAGGCCAAATTTAGAAGGAGGGACATTTTGAGGACAAGTTAGGAGACTTGGATGTGATTTTTTATTGAGCTCTGACTTCGACTTCTTCAGAATGAGCTTTGTTTAAACAGAACCAGCCAGATAGCTCTCTTGGAATTTTCTTTGCCTTTTTTTCTTGTTAGGGTATTTTGTACTAAAGATAAAGCGTATGCCTCTTGGCCTCTTCCTTTACACCATGTATTTAACATAAATTCACAAGTGCATAGAAATAGTTCTTCCAGTAGAACTGCATTAATCACTGTATTCTGAACAGTCAGAGAGACTGGCAGTGACAGAATGAAGTCATTAATCCGTGTGACTCCTTTGAGCCTGATTCTTAGAAGAATTTTATTTTCATGCTCTTGAATGTTGGGAAGTAGTAGACTACTTTCATAAGTTGTTTACTAAGTTTTAAATTTTTAGGATATTGGTAGACTTGATATTTTCCCCTAGAAGTAACGTTTTCCTCTTGTTCTGTACCCATAGAATTTTGATTTTCAAAAAACTAAAAGGATAAAGTCCAACCCTCACAATTCTTCTTCACTAAGTTGAAAGTGTGAATGAATGAGCTGATCACCTACTCATTTGTTTCCTCTTATTTTGATATTAACTCTATTCGTGTTTTCTGGTCTGGTTCTGGATAAGATGGGTGGATAAAGTTCTTTAAGTCAGAATTAACAAATTATCAGAGTCTCAAGATTAGATTATGTATGTTTTTTATACGTCTTCCCTGTTTGCACTGCATCTTTACCCCCAGCACACGTGCACGTGCACACACACACACACACACTCTCTCGTTACATACTTACATAAGTACATGCCTTTCTTTGCTTTTGTGTCACCCTGAAATCAACAGCAGTACTTCATAGATGTAATTTATTTTTATTTTATTTATTTATTTATTTATTTTTTGAAATCAGACCTTTATTCAAATCTTAATTTCATAGATTTTAAAATACGATACTTCTGGGCTTCCCTGGTGGTGCAGTGGTTGAGAATCCGCCTGCCAATGCAAGGGACACGGGTTCGAGCCCTGGTCTGGGAACATCCCACATGCCGCGGAGCGGCTGGGCCCGTGAGCCACAATTGCTGAGCCTGCGCGTCTGGAGCCTGTGCTCCGCAACAAGAGAGGCCGCGATAGCGAGAGGCCCGCGCACCGCGATGAAGAGTGGCCCCCGCTTGCCACAACTGGAGAAAGCCCTCGCACAGAAACGAAGACCCAACACAGCCATAAATAAAATAAATAAATAAAAAATAAAATAAAATACGATACTTCTGATGGATTAGTGACTTCCCACTAAATGTATTTCAGTCTTTCAGAAAAGAAATTTCTTGATAAAGTTTTATTTTTCAGTTTGATTTTTTTGTGTTAGAACTCTGCATTGAAATTATTGCTTGCTATTCCAGATACCTTGCTTGAAAAATGTTTCAATTCATTTTTGGACCCAGTACTGATTTTGGGAGATGGACGTGATTTGAACGAGAGTAAGAAATAGAATTAAATCTATATTTGATATCCAAAGCATACCAGATAGCTTTTAGTAGCCACTATATTCCTCACATTTTGGGAAAGAGTTGTAAATGATCTGTTCTTTCCACAGAATATTACTTATAAATTTGAACAAGTACTATAGAATTTTGTCCTCTGGTCATGTAACATTGTAATCTTATTTTAAGATTCGACACACAGTTTCCTGGCTACCAAGAAAAGAAACAGTTTTAAAAACTCAATTGCTACTGGCTTTGTAATTTGTTATTGAGCAGCATAGTTTAAGAGGGGAATAAAAGATGATTGGAATTATTTTATGCCTTTTCTTCCCAGAGTTTTAGTACTGAGCTGCGTGTGCATGGCTGCTGTGTTTCTTACTAACCGTTTGCTTCTTATGTTGCTGTTCCACTATTTCCTGGGTGTGGGTGTCTGGCTCCCTGTCATTCATCATCTGAGTTTCTTCACCTTTCTTTTGGCTTGTCTTATCCTGGTCCTATTCCATTGGGGTTTTGGTCTCTGTGTCTGTCTGTGTTCATATCCCTCTTGGCCATGCTGTTTCTCAGAAAGCCAGCCTCCCGCACTTTGTACCTTCCACGCCACGTTTCTGTCCCTGCACCGTCGCGGGGGTTTGTTTGGGACTTCCTGGGAAAGTGAGTGTTAAGTAAGGCTACAGTTCTGTACTAGAGGAGTTGCTGCTGCCACTCTTGCTGCTGCTGGGGCTTGCTGGGGGTTTTGCTTGATCAGAATTAAAGACCAGCCGGTTATATATCCAGTTGAACAGTACCTCTTAGGTCCATTGCTTGTGGATAAAGTATGTGTTCTCTCTGGTAAGATTCTGATACTGTTGGATATAATTGTCTTATTCTTGGTTTCTAGCCCATCTTTTATGTGGTGGTTCTTTTGCTGGAGTGCCCTTTAAGTAGTAGCCTCTCAGGCGATGCAGCTGTAGTGCCACACCCTGATTCAGGAAGTAGCATGCATTTTTACTGGGTGTTCAGCCACCTTCTAAGTGCAAAAATGACAGGAGAATGTTATCATTGGGCTAAAGAAAACTCTTATTATTCTTTTAAAATTTCCTAGTACTTATGTAAGATTCTCCAGTATTAATAGGTTCAGATTAAATCATGAAGAATTCCCAGACTTATTCTTTGTGGTCTTGAGAAAAACAAATAGTCCCTTACACTGCTCTTACAGAACAATAGTAGTTCCTGTCAGATGATTTAGTGTTGTACCAGTGTCTTGAGCTACTGCAATTTTAAAACGAGGATTATGTAGGCCTACCCATACATCTGCAAATACAAAATATTTTTCCCAATTAAATCGAAGAAGTACTATTTCTAAATTTATATTCCGTACTGTGGTGTGTATCAGTTGGAGTTCAACCAGAGAGGCAGAACCAGTAGGAGAGATACATACATATATTTATATATATATATATGATACATATATATCCGTTTTATTACAAGGAATTGTCTTGCATGATTGTCAGCAGCTGGCTAAGCGAGTCTGAAATGTGTATGGGAAAGCTGTCAGGAGGAGATCACCTGCAGGATAGAACTCCCGTGGGCATGGGCCAGAACGGTGATCCGCAGGCAAAATTTCTTTTCTTTCCTTGGGAAACCTGCTTTTAGGGCCTTCCAAAGAATTGAGATATGCCCACTTCGATTATCTGGGATAGTAATCTCCTTTACTTAAATGGATTGTAGGCTTTACTTATATCCGCAAAATACCTTCATAGCAACATGTAGATTAGTGTTGGATTAAGTTAACTGGGTGCTGTAGCCTCCCCAGGTTGACACTTCAAGAAAGTCATCACCTGGTGGTTCTGGATAGTCTCCACAGATGATTTTAACGGAGAAAATCATAGTAAAAACAAACCTAAAGATTGACATGTTATATAAGTAGATTGATTTCGATTAGCATGAGGGACCCAAAATGTAAATTGAATATTTCTCTTCTAAAGTGAGCATATTATGGTTTCTATTTAGATGCATGACGAATAGCCTTTTCTTTGGCATAATGTTTAAAATGTTTAGTAATGTAGGCTGATGAAATTCTGATAGTAGTGTCTTTTCAGACTCCTGAAAGAATTGCTTGTTGTCTGCTCTTTCACTCATGTCCCTTTAGCTAAATACCCATGCCATGGCAGTATACTGGGAGCATTATCCCCCGTGCATAATTTTGCTTCTGTATTTGTTGCTTTATTACATTTTTTTTTTTCTGATACAGAAGCACTAATGAATCTGCAGAGTTTGGTGTTTGCACTAGAAATCCTCAATTTACTCTAATGTGAGGTTTATTTAAATTACATTCAGCATCCCACTTAGAAACTTTTATGTTTGGAGAATGACACCCATCTTCTGATTTTTCACATAATTTAGGTATCAAGGATTGCCTTTGGTTTATGAAAGTTAGGAATTTTCAGTGATGTAAAGAATAATAGAATATTATTGTGTAACTTAAATAATTTATAAGAAATTTGGATTTACTGTATTTCCTGATTTGTGGGAATACAAAAAGTGGAATTTTAATGGATGTAGATTTCATATGGGGTTGTGTTTTGAAATTTATAAGAGGGATTAAAAGATGAGAAGAAATGACATGTTTTCTTAGACATGTTTAATCTTTGAAAACCCTAAAGTTCTTTTTATTCCTTATTCCTTTTACCTGGTTACTCTCCCTTTAAATATGCATCTCTAAAAACACTACTGTTAGTAAGATTTGTAGTTATTAAGCTCTTGAGAATAATAGCCAATCTGTGAGTTTAGTTTTTCTCTCCATAACTCACTCTCCTCTTTGCCACAAAGTATACCCTTTCCTTCTTCATTAATGAATGAATGAATTTTTCTACTTATGAAGGCTCTTATTTGCTGGTCACTGTTCTGGGCTCTGGGGACACAACAGGGAACAAAGCAAACAAAATCTCTGCCTTCAAGGAGTTTATCATCTAGCCTCAGAAGACGAAAGCTCCAGCAAGGAGCGGACTTTTCCTCTGTAGGCAAGTAGGCAATGCTGGCAGAGGCGTTCTTCCACAGCTTGCCGGTACCTAGAAATTTCAGTGAGGAGGTTTCCATTTGCGGTCTGGTTGAGCTCTCCTGGGAAGTAATACTTAACATACTCAATTAATGTGTGCCCCAGGATACAGAATTATTATGGAAAAGGGGCTTCTTGTTGAACTTCAGACTCTTAAGTCTGGTCTTCTGATTTTTGTGACCAGTATTAAATGATAATGGCTTGAGAGGTTGTTTGGATAGAAGGCTAGCAGGTTGTTTTGGATCCTAGGCTCCTAATTTTAGGTCCTAGAACTGTAGCGTAGATGGAGACGTAAAATGAGAGGGAAAGCCAGGATAGTGTGCTGCTACTGGTACTATTCTGACAAAGGCAAGAGAACCAGGAATCAGTGTTGTTATTTACATACATACATACACACACACACACACACACACACACACACACACACGCACACACACACACACACATATGTATAGGTACATAAGCACATTTTGGGGCCAGTCTAGTAAGTAGATTTATGTTAGGTTTTTATTAGGAGGAAACTTAGTTTTTCTGCTTTGTGATGGTTGCTTTCATTTTCTTTGCTAACTGTCTTTTCCAGACCTCATCTAGAACTATTAGTTCTAGGCTTTTACATCATGATTAAACTTAAATTTTGTGGACTAGCAAGAAAACTTAACCTGTGTTTATAATGTTTCCAAGGGAACTACATTCTGGTTTATAAACAACTGGCTCTATTAAAAAACTGGTATATGATGTATTCATAAGATTTGGAGCTGCTTGATTTTTTTTTTTTAAAGCAAGGGTGTTCCCAGTTTGCTCAGAATTCAGGCTCAAGGTAGTTAGCCCCTGAATTAACTGTCTAAATTGCTACAGCAGTAACTGTTAACCTCATTTTGGTAAGTGAGAGGAATCTATACTTCTGTAGTTCAAGATCAACATAATGAACTGAGCTTGAACACAAAGAATGGGGTCGTTTTCCCATCATGCTGGGAGTGAGATTTAGTCTGTGGTGTTATTTGCACGCGTGCATGTGTAAGAGAAAGTACTTCTCTGGTGGTATTTGGAGAATTTAGGGAAGATAGTTGCTAGGCTTAAATCCTCATGGCTCGAGGATATGACCTTTTAAGTTTTTTTATTTGCTTTTAAAGCTTACTAGTACCTGAAATTTTATGTAATGAAAATGGAGTTATTTTTATTTTTTATAAATCTTTCAAAATGTGTTGGCAAACTTAGAGTTTACAAGATATTTCCAACTTTTGGTCTGATATTAGTAGATTTAACTCTTTGTTTTCTTTAAAACTGGGCTTTAGAATTAGGAGATGAATGCTTTTTTTTTTTTTTTTTAAATGGGAATTATTTATTTATTTATGGCTGTGTTGGGTCTTCATTTCTGCGCGAGGGCTTTCTCTAGTTGCGGCAAGCGGGGCCACTCTTCATCGCGGTGCGCGGGCCTCTCACTCTCGCGGCCTCTCTTGTTGCGGAGCACAGGCTCCAGACGCGCAGGCTCAGTAATTGTGGCTCACGGGCCCAGTTGCTCCACAGCATGTGGGATCTTCCCAGACCAGGGCTCGAACCCGTGTCCCCTGCATTGGCAGGCAGATTCTCAACCACTGTGCCACCAGGGAAGCCCTGAATGCTTTTTTGTTATCTGCTTTTTCTGAGTATTTTCTCTTTGACTAAAATTTTCTTTCCCCTTATTCATTTGTGGGGATTTGACCCCTTTTAATTGTTACCTTTTTTGGGGGAAAAAAAAAAATTTTACTGACCTCTCTTAGGTAGTAATGTCTCTTTACTTTTTTTTTTTTTTTTGTGTGTGTGTGTGCTTTTGTTATAGTATCTATCACATTCTGTCCCAGGACTGTACATTGTTGTGGGCCCAATAAATACATACATTAAAACATAGAGACACAGCTCCTTTCTCATTTTACTGTCTAATCATCCCACATTTCTTCACTTTTATCTTTCCATCCCCCGCACATTCAGACCGTTGATCAAACAGATGGAGATTTAATAGTCCCTTATACCCTTGTTTGTTATATTGAATATATTTTTATATTTGTTTCTTCTATATGTTTGTAATATGTTTACCATTGCCCATATACTTTTCTTTCTGTAAAAATATAAGTAAACGCATATGCATTAAATATTCTTATTTAATATAATTCAGTAGGATTACTTTTCTATCTGCAGGTTAAACAAAAGTGTATAGATAACCTCTCTCCTCTTCTGTCACAGTGAAATACCAATTCTAACTTGTATTTTTACATTTTAACATCACTGAAACTGGGATACGTGAATAAATAATGGCGTGATTTAATTGGTATATATTTTGTTATTTCTTGGTAATACATAAAGTAATGGCACATCTTCTTCCTTTGGTGAATTGATATTGAAGATGTGCGCAAAGAAAGTGAATAAAATTATTTCAGTGACTGGGGGTGGAAGGAAGTATTTCCAAATTAACGTTATCTTCTCATGTATTCCATTTTAAATGTGTGTAACCAGATGAATATGTTTACTATTATCATTAGATATTTGACTGTTTTAACTGCATCCTGAAAGTTTATTTGCTTAGGTTGACCTAAAATTTTTGTTGACATTTTCATTTGGAAAGTGGGTTTTATGTTTGTGATTTTATATTGGTATCACAGTATATTCAGGCATCTATGGCACAGTATAACCTGAGAATATAAACCTACATATTTAATCTTCATATTTGTAAATATTTTTTCTGTAAAGAAATCCCGAATTGATCATTCAGCTTAATGTCTTCAGAAATCTCCCATAGGGAAATTAATATTAAGCTGTATATAGATTTGGCGTAAACTAGTATACAATTCATGAGGAAAATGGTTCCTTAAAGCATTTCCTTACTTTTAAATTTATAGTCACGTATCTTTGATCCACGAAGGACAGTGTTGGTGAATGTGGTCTTGATGTAGCTGAAATAGAGGAGAAATGAGTGTGATGACTGTGTGTGCTTTCTTGAGGGAGAATGGGTTGTGTTTAAAAAAATGAAAAGAAAAAGGGAAAACGAGATGCTGCGAGTGTTGTAACGGAAGGCGACTGGTTCTTTATCAGATCCTGCTGGCTTCAGCTTGCTTTCTGCGGGGTGGGGGGGGGGGTGCTTGTTTCTTCCTTTGTCCTCCTAGATGAATTTCACTGATTTCATTTAAAAGAAGAATAAATCACACCGCTTTACATAGTCAGTTCTATTAGGCCATCTTCCTAAAGTTTCTTGTGGGCACAGCACCTTATAATTTATTACAGTCTTGATAGAAATTTTGATGGTTACCTCAAGTTTTTACTTGACACTGGAAACATTAGAATTATATATAGTTATTCTATATGCAGATTTTTTTTCTCCTAAATTTATTTCCCAAGAGCTAAAGTTTGATGCCAAAGTGAAATATGACTCCTGAACTGTAAAATAGTTAAAAAGATCCTTAAGGTTGCTCAGTCTCGACAGGAATAAGCTTAATTTTTCTTTTTTCAGGGATTTTCTCGTGTCTCATATAAAACTTTGCATCTATATGAGATTTCAGTGAGTGTCATCATTGATCTAAAATTATTCTAACGTAATGTGTCATAACCAACAAAAATAAAAAAGATCATTGGGAACAGTCATTTAGGTAAATGATTGGCCTCTCTTTGACTTTGAACATTGTCTGCATTCTACACTGTTTTCCAAATGCCAAAGATCCGTGGATTTTTGTAGATCCCTTCAGGAGTCTGTAAGCATCATAAGACATATAAAGTATGTCCAGGAGGTGTGTCAGCAGACCTACATTCCTCTCACGGATCCACCACGTATTTGCTGTGTGGTTGTGAGGAGTTTTGTTTGTCATTTTGTTTCTCTGTTTTTCATCTATTTATCTTATGTGATGGCGATCATAAATCTTGTTATCCTTGCCTTTCATTATTCTGACAATGAGTTTTAAAAAACTCTCGTTTTAGTACTGAAATATTAGAAAACATTAAAGTGCAAGTTGAAATGGTGCTTGCATTCAAGAAATAAACTTCTTGTTTTAGATTCTTAAAGTAAAATTTAGATCCTGAAGGTGAGCTGGATGGCACTGGCTGTAAGAAGTCTTAAGTATTTGGAGGATATTATCGATACTACTTTCAATGAAATTGATTAATTTTTAAAAAGGGAAAACTGCCTGTTGTTATGAAAAGCAGTAATGAACCTCAGGGGCTTCGTGCTGGGGTAGGAATATGAAGCATGGCTACTTTGCATCTCTTTCTGCTGAGCAGTGTTGGAAATGAATTGATGTTTATAGAGCCATATATTCTTCATTATTGCTTTTAGATTGCGCCTTTGGGGGTGGATTTGATAGATTTGGAATGAGAAATAATGGGTGTAATTAGGAAAACATTATTTTCACATTTGAGAAAATTATTTCAAAATTTTCCAAATGAATTAGAGTTCTGTTTTCTACAGAATAACTGAAGCTGTCAGTGTTTTTCTGCTTTTGCTCCTGGATAACTTGGGTCTAAGACATGGACCGGGGTGGGTAAAGGAGTTGTCAGTTCTAAGATGGGTGTGTATAGAACTAAGCTGACTGACGTTGTAGGATCACAGTTAGCTACTTAAACGAGAAGGGGAGCAGCTAGCCTTCTTTTCTTTTCCTTTGTGTTTAAGAAACTACTTTTTTTTCCTGCCCTAGGAAATGGTAAATTTTAGACAAAATTTGTTCTTTTAGAAACTTACATTAAGGTACAGTGGTGTAATCTAATATGAAAATACACTTGTTGAAAATCTGAAATTACTAATTTTTGTTGCCAGTGCAGAATCTGTGTGACTCCTTTCCCTTCTCTAATCCTGTGCTTTATATTTTGTCTATGTCTGTGAATAATATTATTTCTGAATATCGCCCTCACTAAGTTTTTTCTAACGTTCTCTTTCACACTTTCTTCCTGGATTTGTTGTTTCCTTCAGTCTCACCTCAAGGTCAGTATGCTTGTCCTAAAACAAAGATATGTAACAGAACATTGTATACTAACGTTGTCTTGAATTCCTATACGCAACTGGAATGATGGAACTTATCCCAGGAATGAGATGTCTAGAAATTCAGTTATGAGTGCAGAAGATGTCATGAATCTTAGATTTATCGGAAGAGTGGATTCACGGTTCTGTGCTTCAAAAGATAGTGAGAGTGGTCAGAAAGCGAGAATCAGACTGACCAGGTTTGGACTGAGAGAGTAACGAAGATGAAAGGAAGCCACTAGAGGAATGAGGAGGTGAAAAATATGGCTTTAATTTTATTCTGTTTTCATCCAGAGACATTCTGGCTGTTATAGGGAAGATTAACCAAGATGGTGGAGTAGAAGGACGTGCTCTCACTCCCTCTTCGAGAGCACCAGAATCACAACTGGCTGCTGGACAATCATCGACAGGAAGACACTGAAACTCACCAAAAAAGATACCCCACATCCAAAGACAAAGGAGAAGCCACAATGAGACGGTAGGAGGGGGCGCAATCACAATAAAATCAAATCCCATAACTGCTGGGTGGGTGACTCACAGACTGGCGAACACTTATACCACAGAAGTCCACCCACTGGAGTGGAGGTTCTGAGCCCCACGTCAGGCTTCCCAGCCTGGGGGGTCCGGCAACGGGAGGAGGAATTCATAGAGAATCAGACTTTGAAGCCTAGTGGGAACTGATTGCAGGACTTCAACAGGACTGGGGGAAACAGAGACCCCACTCTTGGAGGGCGCACACGGAATAGTGTGCACATCGGGTCCCGGGGGAAGGAGCAGTGACCCTGGGGGAGGCTGAACCAGACCTACCTGCTAGTGTTGGAGGGTCTCCTGCAGAGGCGGGGGCTGGCTCTGTTTCACCGTGGGGACAAGGACACTGGCAGCGGAGGTTCTGGGAAGTACTCCTTGGCGTGAGCCCTCCCAGAGTCTGCCATTAGCCCCACCAAAGAGCCCAGGTAGGCTCCAGTGTTGGGTTGCCTCAGGCAAAACAACCAACAGGGAGGGAACCCAGCCCCACCCATCAACAGTCAAGTGGATTAAAGTTTTACTGAGCTCTGACCACCACAGCAACAGTCAGCTCTACCCACCATCAGAGCCTCCCATCAAGCCTCTTAGATAGCCTCAACCACCAGAGGGCAGACAGCAGAAGCAAGGAAAACTACAATCCTGCAGCCTGTGGAACAAAAACCACATTTACAGAAAGACAGACAAGATGAAAAGGCAGAGGGCTACCTACCAGATGAAGGAACAAGATAAAACCCCAGAAAAACAACTCAATGAAGTGGAGATAGGCAACCTTCCAGAAAAAGAATTCAGAATAATGATAGTGAAGATGATCCAGGACCTCGGAAAAGGAATGGAGGCAAAGATTGAGAAGATGCAAGAAATGATTAACAAAGACCTAGAAGAATTAAAGAACAAACAGAGATGACCAATACAATAACTGAAATGAAAACTACATTAGAAGGAATCAATAGCAGAATAACGGAGGCAGAAGAACGGATAAGTGACCTGGAAGACCGAACGGTGGAATTCACTGCTGTGGAACAGACTAAAGAAAAAAGAATGAAAAGAAATGAAGACAGCCTAAGAGACCTCTGGGACAACATTAAACGCAACACCTGCAGAGCTGGTGCCCAGGCAGGGTGAGCTCTGGAGGAGAAGGCTTCCAGAGTCCCCAACAGTCTCCGCATGGTGGCCCATCCGGTGCCAAACACCTGCCACCCACAGCGAGAAGTCCCAGCCGCTAGAAAATCCAGAAGGGTTCGGGCTCTTTGCCCTTGGGCCGGGTTCCTCCATGGGCTGGGCTTGCCTGTGGCCCCCGCCCCACCCCCGCCCCCGCCTGCCCTTGCTCTATGACACGTACAATGGAATGTCACAGCACCAGGCTGAGCTGTCCAGTGCGTGCTAGACCTCGAGAAGACTTAGAAGCTAGGGAGAAGCTCTCCCACTTTCACTCTCTTTTCTCAGATCAGGCAGGCAGCAGCTCTGATATGGAAGCTATGGACACCACACCTCCTTCCCAGGCCGGCATTGTCCATTCTGCCCCCGTTTTCCCCAGCCCCCCATTTACGGCTTCGGCTGCCATTGGTCATTCAGCAGGCAGCACCTCTGACCCCGAAGCTATGGACACCACACCTCCTTCCCGGGCCATCACTGTCCATTCTGCCCCTGTTTTCCCCAGCCCCCCATTTACGGCTTCGGCTGCCATTGGTCATTCAGCAGGCGGCACCTCTGACCCCGAAGCTATGGACACCACACCTCCTTCCCGGGCCGTCACTGTCCATTCTGCCCCCGTTTTCCCCAGCCCCCCATTTACGGCTTCGGCTGCCATTGGTCATTCAGCAGGCAGCACCTCTGACCCCGAAGCTATGGACACCACACCTCCTTCCCGGGCCGTCATTGTCCATTCTGCCCCCGTTTTCCCCAGCCCCCCATTTACGGCTTCGGCTGCCATTGGTCATTCAGCAGGCGGCACCTCTGACCCCGAAGCTATGGACACCACACCTCCTTCCCGGGCTGTCATTGTCCAGTCTGCCCCGTCTCCAAGTAAAACCACTACCCATTTCACACCGCTGTTCCAAGTTCTGGGAACACACCACCCAGTGGTAGCAATGCCTCAGCCCGTGCCTCGACTCAGTTACCTGCAACGCCGGCCAAAAGATAGACCAACCTTTCAAAGTTATGACAGAAAGCTGAGTAAGTTTTACGCTTGGAATTGCAATTACTATTATTAACAAGCACAACTGTAGTGCTTAGACTACAACAAGTACTCTTCTAAGTGCTTAGCAAATATTAACTCACTTAATACTCATAATGGCAACCCTATAGGTACGTAATATTCACCTTTTTGGGGGGAAACTGAGGCCCAGAGAGGTTGAATAGCTTGCCTAATGCCACACAGTGAGTAGGTGGCAAAAACCCAGGACTAAAACCAGACCGTCCAGACTTTCATCACTTTGCTGTGTCGCCTTATTATAAGTTGTGGTTAGGGAAAGGACTAAACTGACAAGACTCTGAACTAGAGAAGGGAGAAATGAGAAAATGGGTGATCCTAGAAACTAGAGAGGATTTAGGCTCAGAAATTTCTGGTGATGAGACCCGGAAGAACAAGAACTTGGTTGGAATATTAACTTGGGGTAGTATCTGAATCCATCGAGAAATGGTCTTGTTTTCTTTAAAATTTAGAAAGGCCAGTTGGATGAAGATGAATGAAAAAAAAAGTAGAAAGGAAAAGAGGAAGGTGCCTTAAGTGAGACATAACCTCTTCCCTCTAAGTACTGGGGTGGGCATCCTGTGGGAAAGGATGGAGCTCTCTCTACCAGGTTTGTCACCAGGATGAACAAGGAGAAACATGGCAACCACTGTACTGGTTTTGATGATCCCTCAAAACCAAGGCTTCAGTTTCCGAGAACGACCTACAGCAGCGTACCTACCATGTGTCACACATGCCACCAAGTGTGTTTCCAGTCACACATTTTAATTGGAGAAATAGTTCCTATGAGGTACGCAGTAGTTTCCTATGGCTGCTCTAACAAATTACTACGAATGTGCTTGCTTAAAACAAAACACACTTATTTTCTTATGGTTCTGGAAGAGAGAGGTCCAAAACCAGTTTCCCTGGGCTGGAACGAGGAGTTGACAAGGCCGTCCATCCTCCTTCTAGAGGCTCCAAGGGAGAATCTGTTTCCTTGCCAGCATTCCTTGACTTCTGGCCACATCAATCCAACCCCAACTTCATCATCACATTCTCTTTGGAGTAAAAATTCCCTCTGCCTCTCTCTTATGAGAATACCAGTGGTTACATTTGGGTCCATCCAGGTAGTCCAGGAGAATCTCCCCATCTCAAAACCCTTACTTTCATCCCACTGGCAAAGTCCCTTCTGCCATTTAAGGTGACATTCACAGGTTCTGGGGATTAGAATGTGGACATTTGGGGGCAATGGTATTATTCAGTCTACTACAAGGTAGATACTATTATCTTTCTCAGATGCAGGAAATGAAGTTGAGGGAAGCAATTTGTCTCAGGTTTACAATTTCCAGAGTAGAGATTTAAATTCTGCCAGTGAGACTTTAGGACACACTCTATAAACAACTTTAATCTGTGTCCTGAACTACTGCATAATCCTTGGTGAAGAGTCACACTTGGGTATCAAGACCCAATTGAATACAACACTATGTACTGTCTCACCTTTCACTTTATTTGCCTGGTGTATTCATAAGTCTTGCCCAGAGCACAAGAGTTCAGAAAATTGTTATGCAGGTTTACTAAGAGAACGCATTTACTGTTTGATGTGCATGGAGTAATGGAAGGTTTTTTAAAATAGAATATGCCACCAAGTAGTGTTATCACCATTTTACATATTTAAACAACCAAACAACAACAACGAAAAGCTACAGATGCAAAGGTGTCAGGGACATGTCTAAAGGTTAACTGCCAGGAAAAGGGCTGGAACCAGATGCCAGATGCCCAGGCCTGAATTCATCCTATCCAGTCCTGATTAAGCACCTGTTCAGATGGCTTGTGGCTCATCACCCAACCCCTGAGTCTTTATATCCCAGCTTCGAGACGGAAATTAGCCGAGGGATCACAGATATTGTGCTAATCACTAATTCGTAATCTGCTATCCCCATCCTTTGTGGGACAGAAGTGGGCACTTCTAAAATCCTTTTCTGCTTGAGAAAGAGCAGAGCAGCCTTTGCTCCTCTGGCTGTGGCCTACTGTGCTTTGCAAAGGTGATTTGGCAAGTGCAGCTGCAAACCCATCTCCAATATCACAGATCTATGGAAAATTCCAGTCAGGTTTTAGACCCAGTCACAGTACATTTTCCTGAGGATCAGTAATGATTTGCTGAGGATCAGTAATGCTCTCCGTATGCTGGCTGACAAGGCCATGACCTCTGCGCTTACTGTATACTCCCTTTGTCAGCTCTGCTCTGACACAGTTGTCTGCAGGATTCCTTAGGAATATTGGAGGTATTTAGGCACAATTTCAGGGGCCGCTCTTGCCTGTTTCCTCTCATTTCTTAATCAACATTTCCCAGTTGAGACTATAAATAATTCAACTTGGGTGGGTTATCAGAGGCACTCTTCCCTACTCTACTCCATTTGAATCTCTGTGCTCTTCAAGTTTCACATACGTGGCATCACATATTTCCCATCATCGCTGTTTTCAGCAGTCAGGGCTACATAGGTCATTGGCAAGTTCATTAGCCTTTCCATTTCTTTCCCTCTTGACTCTTTAAGAGTGATTTGCTAAAGACTGTCCGCTTCGATGTTTTACAAGGCTCAGTGGTACAGAGGCAATATTGGAATTCTGCCCTGGAGAAATAGACATTCTGTTAATTGTTCTCCTCCTCTTATAGAACAGGAAAGAGATTCATCTATCACACAGTTACTCAAGGTTTCTCTACTTGCATTGCCAAGGATCTTCATAAGACTGGTAGTACTCACATTTTCTGTTGGAAGGTAAGTTGCATTCCATAAAATTAAATCCACACCATATGAGAACTTTAGTCTAACCTCTCATCTATTGATTCATGAGGTTTGACTCACTGAGATTTTCCCTCCTCATACTATTGTGAAGAAAAGGAATTGTTGGCCAAATCCATGGTCAAATATTTATATCTTGTTTCCCAGTTTGTCAGTTATCTTTATGTTTGGGTTGCCTTTTGCTGTGCAGAATTCTTTAATTTTTATCAAGTCAAATCAACTCGCCTTTTTCTTTATGATATCTCAGTTTCATGTTCTGCTTAGGGACAGACTTTCTCATAACAAGAGTATGATTTCTCATCCTATCTTACATTCTTCTAGGTATTTGTTTCTTGCGATGGAATATTACCCAATGTATGCTACACATGCAGTCCTCGCTCTGAACAGTTTGCCCATGCATGAATTTCAGTTACCATGATTTAGTTAAATAATCCCAGGACCACAACAAAACCATCAAATTTCAGTTACTGCCATATTAACTGTGAGGAAGGGCATAAAGTACACACTTCACAGCTAGTTCTTAACTCCACAAATCACCCGGGATATGACAGATGTGTATCATGGTCAGTGAACAATCAGGTCCCTTCTTTCAAAGTCTGTAGGTGATTGGTCACTGTGCATGTTATTCAGTTCACATACAGACAGCAAGGTCCATGTATTGCTTAGAATTGAACCGTTTAATCTTCAAGTATTTTGGAATTTTCCAGCTTTGTTTTTGTTCTTGACTTCCAGTTTGACCTCGCTGCAGTCTGAGAACAGACTTTATATGATTTCTGACATTTTAAATTTGTTAGAGTGTGTTTTATGGCCTAGAATGTGGTTTGTCTTCGTGTGTACTTCATGTGAGCTTGAGACAATGTGTATTCTGCTGTTGTTCAAGTAGTCTGTAGATGTTTATTGTATCCATTTGGTCGATGGTGTTGCTGAATTCAGCTATGTCTGTACTGATTTTCTCCCTGATGGATTTGTCCATTTATGATAAAGCGGTGTAGAAATCTCCAGCTATGAGAGTGGATTTATCTCTTTCTCCTTGCAGTTCTATCAGTTGTTGTCTCACGAATTTTGATGCTTTGTTGTTAGGCACATAAACATGAAGAATTGTTATGTCTTCTTGGAGAATTGACCCCTTTATCATTATGGAATGTCCCTCTTTGTCTGATCATTTTCTTTGCTCTTAACTCTGCTTTGTCTAAGATTGATACAGCTTCTCAAACTTTCTTTTAATTAGTGTTAGCATGATGTAGCTTTCCCCAACCCTTTACTTTTAAGCTATATGTGCCTTCATATTTAAAGTAGATTTCTTCTATTTGGATCTTGTTTATCGATCCTCTGTGACCATCTCTGTCTTTTAACTGGTGTATTTATACCATTGGTATTTAAAATGATTATTGATATCATTGGATTAATACCTACCATATTTGTTACTGTTTCATATTTATTGCCAGTGTTCTTTGTTCCTTTTTTACATTCCACTCTTTTTCTGCCATTTCTCGGTTTAATCAAGCATTTTATATGATTCACTTTTCTCTTCCTTGAAAATCCAGACACGATGCACTGGTGAAATTCACTGCAGTACATAGTCCTTTAGAGATGTGGTGTTATAGAAGCATTGCATAGTCTTATGATTAGGTCTCAGTCTTATAATGAGCATGTGCTCCTCAGCTATGAATGTCACAAGTGCCTCTCAGTATTTTCCCTCACCTTAGGTGAAACACAGTGGCCGGCAGGGCTCACGGTAGGATATTTCCCTTCTCCCAGGTCAGTTAGGCTCTGACAAAACCCCATAGGTTAGGCCTCTGGTAAAACAGTTTCTCCTGAGGGCAGGCCTTATGAAGAACAGCAGAATGCTCTGGTGTATTTCAAAATTGCTCCTTTCACCCTCCCTCTGCCAGAATTCCAAGGGGATTTTCCTTTGACCTTCACCTGGTAGTCACAACCTGGTAGAGCTCAAGAGACAAAAGTCGCAAAAGGATAGGGGCTTCCCTGGAGTTTTTACCTCACAGACTTTTCCACACAAGCCTCCAGCAATCCTTCAAATATAGTTCAGGTTTTCCTACCTCACCATTGCTTTCCACAGAGATTTCTGCTCTTGGGTTTCTGTTCCGGTAAGTTGTTATTCTCTGTATCTGCCATCTGCCTCTCCAGTTTTGGGCACGGTGATTTTTCCTGTGACCTCACTTCTCTAATGAATCTAAGAAGAATTGTTGATTTTTCAGTGTGTCCAGATATTTACCTGTTAGGACAGAGTGGCAACTTCCAAGCTCCTTCCTTGCTGGACTCAAAACTAGAAGTCTCATAAGTTTTTTACAGTGGAATAAAACATGTTAATTTTCAATACTTCTAATGTTTTAGGTTGCACTGTATTAACTAAATACAAGATTTACTAATTTTTTTAAGTCTATCTATAACTTTATAACAAACAAGAAAGTTTCTAGTGTTTTTGTCAGAAAGATTTTAAGGTCATAGAACAATAATATTTTCCCCATCAATCACTGAGATCAACTTTGCACAGTTCAGCTTCTGTGATCATTTTTATAGCTCCACAGTGAAGACAGCCTGTACTTTATTTACCCTATATTTTATTTCTCACATATACATGGGTTCCTATTCTGCTTTAATAATCTACTGATGTACTGTTACAGCGTATTAGAGTCTTTTAAACTACTGAAATTTGGAGTGTGTTTTGATATTGGATATGGACATTTCTTTCCTCATTCCAACTTTATCCTACTTGAAAAAATCTGCTTTATGGTGATAAATCCCTCTTGATCATAATGACTTTTTAAAAATATGTTGCTGGAATCTATTTGCTAATATTACTTAGAACTTAAGATCTTCAAAGAAATGTGCTTCTAGTTACTTTTTGGGTAAATTTTCCATATCTGATTTTTGTATTAGGACTCTTCTAATTTTTTAATACATTGGAAAATAACTGATGTCTTTCTAAGGTGTATATCTTTGATTATATTTTCTAATTTCATAAAGCTACTTGTATTCTCTACTCAAAACAGGAGTAAATAATGGCTGCATATAACTAATCAGTAATCAGCCATTTTGTCCAGATTTTCAAATGTGTTGGTATAAAGCTACCATAGTATTCTTTCGTAATTAAAAAAAAAAAATTCTGTCTGTGTTATAGCTAGTCCCATCTCGATCATATTTGCCAAATATTGCTTATTTTATTGGTCTTTCTAAAGAACAAGCTTTTGGTTTTATTTGCCAAGTTTACTGCTTTTCTTCTCTATTTTTGACTTTTCTCTTGATTAATTTTGTCCTTCCACTCTTTTGGATTTACCTTTTTCTTCTTCTACGTCTACTGTCCAATGCCTGTAGCTTCAAGAGCCATTTTCAACAACTCAACCAGCTCTGCCAGCTGTGTCACGCCCACTTCATCATATGCCATTAGAACTTAATCTCATACACTGGGTGAAGACTCAGCAGCCTTATTTTGCTTTCAAAGTTGTTCTATGGCCTTGGATCCTTCTTCTTCTAAATTACCACTATCATCAGGGAAAATTCTAGTGGGCCTAGAATTCTAGGCTTGCCTTTCCTCCAGTTTCATAATAAAAGAAAAAAACATTTCCACCCTTTTTTTGATGTTGATCGAAAATTTAGCAGCACTTCTTTGCACTGTATTCAAATCCCGAAATATAAGCAAGCCTTCATGCACACAGGCTCACTGAAATGTCATAATTTTAAACTATGTATGACCTTGAACAGTGACCTTTCCAAATACTCCACACTCTTCCTAGGTGTTCAGAGTTTTTCATTCCTACATCTTTTACACATGGTCGATTTGTGTCGTAAGTTCTTCCTCCCTCCCACTTCTGAGTGTATATCCAAAGGAAACATCATCATTTTTGAAGAGATATCTGTACTCCCACATTCACTGTAGCATTAGTCACAAGAGCCAAGGTATGGAAACAACCTAAGTGTCCATAGTAGATTAATGGATAAAGGAAATATGGTATATATATACAATGGAATATTATTCAACCTTAAAAAAGAAGAAAATCCTGTCATTTAAGTCAACATGGATAAAACTGGAGGACACTATGCTAAGGGAAATAAGACAAAGACAAATAGTGCATGATGTCACTTATATGTGGACTCTAAAAAAACAAGGAAATAAATCAACTCTTCCCTCCCTGGACATTTTCCTCAGCAGAATCTAGCAGCCTCTACTATGAGTCTTATCTTTTTTTTTTATTGTTTGTACCAGATCACAACCCCAGGGAACCTGTGTATTTACCAATGTATATCTAGATTATAGTTTACCATTGTTCTTTTTCTTTGTAATTCATTCCTTCCACTTCTGGCATCAGAACCTCATTTTTCCTTTGGAGGAGTCCTTGTGATTCAGGTAGGCTGTGTGTCTCCTCCCTAGGCTGTGTGACTTGGGGTTGGCTAGACACAGTGTTTTGTGTATACTCTATATGTCCTAAGTACTTATTTCTCTGTTTTCCATCATTTTCCCTCCAAATTTTAGTGTAGTTATTTTTTAACTGACATTTGTAATCCTTTCTTTTGTTTGACTAAGGTACTGTTCAACCGATCTTCTGAGTGCTTAATTTCAGCTTTTTTAATTCTAGAAGTTTCTTTTGGTTGCATTTCACAAATACTTTTTGCTTAAATTGTATATGTTGTCCTTTTTTTAATACATTAATCATAATTTTAAATAATAGTTTCATTGATATATAATTTACTTTCCATATTATTTAAAGTGTACAGTTTAATGTCTTATGCATCTACCACCACCATCAATTTTAGAACTTTCATCCACCCCCCAAAAGAAAAAGAATCTATTATAAGTCACTCACTCCCCCATATCTCCAAACCCTAGGCAGCCACTAATATCCTTTGTCTCTACAGATTTGTCTAGACTGGACATTGCATACAAATGGAATCATACGATTACTTAGCATGTTTTCAAAGTTCATGCATGTTGTAGCATGTATCAGTACTTGATTTCTTTTTATGGCTGAATAATAATAGTCCATGGTGTGGATATTACTATGTTTCATTTATCCATTCACAGTAAATGGCCATTTGGGTTACTTCCACTTTGGGGCTCGTATGAATAATGCTGCTGTGGTTGGGTTTACGTGCAAGTTTTGTATGCAGGTCTAGATTTGTTTTTTAAATTAACAGACTATTTCGGAGCAGTTTCTGGTTTACAGAAAAATTAAGCAGAAAGGACAGAGTTCTCATACTTCCTTACCTCTCAACCCAGTTTCCCCGATTATTAACATCTTACATTAGCGTAATACATTTGTTATAGTTAATGAACCAATATTGATACATTATTACTAACTAATGTCCATGCTTTACTTTAGACCTCACTCTTTGTTTTGTACATTTTATGATTTTTGACAAACGTGCAATAACCTGTATCCACCATTACAGAACCATACACAGGAGTTTCTCTGCCTTTAAAATTCCGGGCTTCACCCATCCTTTTCTCCCTCCCCACAACCTCTGGCAACCACTGATCTTTTGACTGTCTCCACACTTTTGCCTTTTCCTAAATTTCATACAGCAATCATATGCACGTAAGCCTTTGCAGATTGGCTTTTTTTCACTTAGCAATATGCATTTAAGCTTCTTCCATGTCTTTTCATGGCTTCATAGCCTTTTCTTTTTAGCGCTGAATGCTATTCCTTTGTATGGATATACCATAGTTTGTTTATCCATTCACCTATTGAAAAACACCTTGGTTGATTTCAAGTTTTGGCAATTATGAAAGAAACTGTTATAAACATCCATGTGCAGGTTTTTATGCGGACATAACTTTTCAGTTCCTATGGGTAAATACCAAAGAGCATGATTACTAGATCACTGTATGGTAGAAGTATGTTTAGTTCTGTAAGAAACTGCCAAGTATCCTGCTAGCAACAAATGAGAATTCCAGTTGTTCTGCATCGTCAACAACTTTGGGATTTCAGTATTTGGATTTTAGCCATTTGAATAGGTGTGTAGTGGTATCTCACTATTGTTCTAATTGAAAATTCCCTGATGACATGGAATGTGTAGCATCTTTTCATATGCTTATTTGCCATGTGTCTATTTTCTTTGTTTAATCATAGTTGTTTTGTTTTGTTTTGTTTTTTAACCGCCTACTAACTCTTGTCCTCCTGTGTCTATTTACATTGTCCTTTTTTTTTTTTTTTTTTGAGCTTTTAATCATTTAGTCTTTTTCCTGGTATGTCCAATTATTTTTTATATTAAAATTGGGCTTAACTTATTTTAGGAAACTATTAAGATACCTCCACATTCTGGATGCTGTTATCGTTCTCTTGAAAAGATTTCCTTTTGCCCATGGCAGACAGTTACTATAGGGACTGGTAACCTTAGTCCATTCTCAGTTTGAGCGCATTCAAAGCTGTTTTTCAGTCTGTGTGAAGGTTGCTCTATTTCTGTCTTGTCCTTCCTCTACGGGTGTTGCCCTTTGGGATTACCATGTGAAAGTTTGGATTCTCCCTATTCCCAACTACCCTTATATTTGTTAGGCTTTAAATGTAATGGTTCCCCCAGCCCTGTGAGACTAAGGATACGTGTAGCCTGTCATTCCATTAGTTGTTGCTTTTAGCTTGAGCTCTTGCCGTTTGGCTTCTGTGGTTAGAGTCTTTTGAACTCCTTGGCTTTTCAGTTCCTACGCTGTATGAGTTGAATCAGCAAATGCCCCAAGGAGAAAAGCTGCACCAAATGTCAAGCTTGCGTCTGTGTTTCCCTTCTCTCCAGAACTTGGCCCACATGTCTCAGTGTCTCTCGAACATTCGGATGCCGGCGAACAGATGTTTTCTTACTTTATCCAGGTTTTCTAAAATTTCTTTAGACTTCACCTGATCTTACGTTATTACTGAACTATCATCTCAATTATCCCTAGGAAGAAAATTTACAATTTTATGTTTTATTTTTTAATGTTCTATATTAACTCAGTTTCTGTAGAGACCTTTTACCTGATTGTTCAGTCTAGTTCCTGTGTTACCAGTAAGATGGAGATAGGTGGAGGCTAAGAATATTGGGGGGAAAATCACTGATGAATGATAGGTCTCATTCTTTTTGTTTTTCCTCTCCTTACTTACTCTGGCAGCCTACATTTGCCCTTCTTGATTTGACCCAGTTGCCCAAATAAGCAACCCACTCTGGCAAAGACGTGACTTTACTCTCATAAATGTCTGCATGTTAGGATTAGCTAGATGATGAACACCATGCCAAAGTTCTTTGTGTGACCAGTCAGAATGGCCATCATCAAAAAATCTATAAACAATAAATGCTGGAGTGGGTGTGGAGAAAAGGGAACTCTCTTGCACTGTTGGTGGGAATGTACACTGATACAGCCACTATGGAGTACAGTATGGAGGTTCCTTAAAAAACGAAAAATAGAACTACCGTACGACCCAGCAATCCCACTACTGGGCATATACCCTAAAAAAACCATAATTCGAAAAGAGACATGTACCACCATGTTCATTGCAGCACTATTTACAATCGCCAGGACATGGAAGCAACCTAAGTGTCCATCGACAGATGAATGATAAAGAAGATGTGGCACATATATACAGTGGAATATTCCTCAGCCATAAGAAGAAATGAAATTGAGTTACTTGCAGTGAGGTGGATGGACCTAGAGTCTGTCATACAGAGTGAAGTAAGTCAGAAAGAGAAAAACAAATACCGTATGCTAACACATATATATGGAACCTAAAAAAAAAAAAAAAAAAAAAAAAATTGTTCTGAAGAACCTAGGGGCAGGACAGGAATAAAGATGCAGACGTAGAGAATGGACTTGAGGAGATGGGGAGGTGGAAGGGTAAGCTAGGATGAAGTGACAGAGTGGCTTGGACATATATACACTACCAAATATAAAACAGATACTAGTGGGAAGCAGCCACATAGCACAGGGAGATCAGCTCGGTGCTTTGTGACCACCTAGAGGGGTGGGGTAGGGAGGGTGGGAGGGAGATGCAAGAGGGAGGAGATACGGGGATATATGTATATGTATAGCTGATTCACTTTGTTATAAAGCAGAAACCAAGTCACCATTGTAAAGCAATTATACTCCAATAAAAATGTTTAAAAAAATGTTAGAGAGTAAAAAAAATTCAAAAGAATTGGCCACACTCCTCCAACAGATTCTCTAACATTCAGCAGAAGAGAATTCACCCTGAATCTGGTTTATGAGTAAAAGACAAGTCAACTTTAAAGTGGATCACAGATGACAACATTTCTTTTCCATGTGCCTGCTTTGGAGCCATATTTCTGCTGACCACTCAAAAACTTCCTCTTGAGTATTCTGTGATATATTAGAACCAGGAATAAGGGCTGTTAGTGCCGGAAGGGTCAGCCGGTGGTCTGCCATTTAATTCACATATCCTTTCTGCGCCAGACTCTTTTAAGATCATTGAGTTAGCCTAAGAATTTTGAAGCTGTGGAATTCAAGACAGTACATGACAATATGCCAATATTACTATTCTCCTGCTCTGACATTCTCCACTGATGGACAGATGAAGGAGAAGGAAGGGCAGTCACCAGTAACTGAGAGTAAATGAAACTGGAATATTATAATTCAGTATCATTTGAGTGACTGAATTGGCTGGCAGAGTGTTCTCCAGTTAAGGGTGAGGAAAGATTAATTCTGCACATGACACCACTACTGTATTTATACAAGTCTACTGGGACAGTTGTTTGCCTTGAATTGTTCTCTTCATTCATTTCGGTCAGACAGTTGTGTTGATTGATTTTCCTTTCTGATGTATGAAATGGCTGTTTGACTGAATTTACCATTTAATTTCCACTAATGCACTGTAAAAACAATACATTAGTCAAATTGGATTGGCAGGTATGAAAATGTTTACCCCAGAACTAGACAGAAATATAATATTGCCTTCTACAGAAATGTAAGTCATATGCCCTGGATTTGGGGGAAATGTTCCAATTTTAACTATTTTGCCACTTTTCAAACATGTAGGGTCACTGATCCCATAGTAAAAATAAGAAGATCTGTGAAGTCCAGATAAAAATAGTTTTGTGTCACCCTGACAATCACATAACACAAAAGAAAAAACTATTATGAGATAAATTTTACTGAGTTTCATACTTATCAAGAGGTGTTTCTATGTTAAACTTCTGAGTCTTATTCTACAAGTTCTTTAGGAACAAACACTTCAAATATATTCATAGAAAACCCTCTTTATTTATAATTTCATTCTTCCAATATTTATAGTTACTATGACAGGCCATTTCTCCATGTCCCATCCCATGATTCTCTGCTCCCATTGAACATTTGGAAATTGGTGGCATGAGCAGGAAAGTGAAGCAGTTTTTGAGATTATTGAATAATGTTGACGTTATAAAGACTGCTTTCCTTCCACAGTTGACAAACTTACTGTGGTACCGATGGTTGGATACTACTCTTAGAGATGAAAAAGGTCTTAAGGAATCTTCCATATTCCATTCACCAATCTGTGTTCTTGTTCAAAGCAAAATTAATTCCTTTCAAAATTCACATATTGGCTTAATAATAATTTTTAATCTTAAAATAATCTATCTGTGAGAATGGGAATTTTTGGTGGGAAAAAGTGACAGAAGATGGGACAAGAAGAGAATTCATAGAAAGACAAAACAATTTTTTAAATGGTGGGTACGAACTTCTGTTTCCAACTATATCAGTTTACCTTAGGAAAACATACTAGAAAGGCCAGATAAATCATAAGCAACATTTGACTGTGAGTGTTAGAAAGCTACTGAGGTAGCCATGACCTAGAAGAGTAAAATAGAGAAAGAAACTCACTGAAGTGAGAACAATATTGTGCACATGCTTTTCTAGTCCAGTCATTTAGAAACTACCGATGAAGAGCAAAAGTCTGAGAAACCAAATGTGACTCCTAAGAGGTAGAAAAGCCAGTAGATCTTAGGACAATGTCATAGGACTAAGGAAACCAGAGTTGGAATTGAGAAAAAACAAGGCAGCTAGAATTTTAAGGACCAAAATCACAGAGAGAGTAAAGATTCAGAGAACTGAGCTGGATTCAGCAACAGTGTTCCCTTGCAGTAGTTTCCATGTATAAGTAGGTAGACAAGGCAAGATGCTAAGAAGTCAAACAAAAGCTAACTGAAGTCAAAGCAAAGACTTAGTTGGCTCATAATGCTGAAGAGACAAAACGGGGGTTCAGAACCTAGGAAAGATTTCTGGCCCAGTGGAAAACTAATGATATGAACTAGGACATTGGAAGTCTGTACATATGTGTGTGTGTCTGTGTGTTAGGAAGGTTGATGCAACGTCTACATTGAACCTGATAAAGAAGGAAAATGAGTATGAAGTTGGTCCAGTGACTGAGGTGATCGTCCCCTCTGCTCCCTACCTAAGAATAGGAAATTCTCTCCTCAAGAAAATACAGTTGACCCCTTGAACAATGTAGGGGTTAGAGACGCTGACTCCCTGTGCAGTCAAAAATCCACATATAACTTTATGGTCGGCCCTTCTTATCTGTGGTTCTGAATCTGAGGATTCAACCAACCACAGATCATGTAGTACTGTATTACTTATGGGAAAAAAATCCATGTATAAGTGGATCTGTGCAGTTCAAACCCAGGTTGTTCAAAGGGCAACTGTAATGTCATTCAGATTCTCTACAACTTGTCACATCCCGAGTCTGGTATTCATTCACTGAAGAACCACCAAGACTACCAAGAAAAGGAGAATTAAATGAATAAAAAACAAAACAGAATCAGAATCATAGATGACCTAAACATTAAAGTTCATACAAATTTTGGTAAATGTTATCAAGTTCAAGAAAATAGATGACAAGGTGGAGAATTTAACTTGACAACTAGAAACTAGGAACTGATTGAAGTTGAACTGATAGAAATAAAAATTATACGAAATTTAAAACTCGGTAGTGGATTGGACACAGGTAAAGAGAGGTAAGTGAACTGGAAGATAGAGTAGTAAAAATATTAAGACTAAAGCATGGGAAACGAAAAGAATAAAAAGTACACAAAAAGCGCATTTGAGACATATGGGCCACAGGAAACATTTTTATCATATGTGTAAACTAGAGTCCAAAGAAAAAAGGAGAGAGAGATTGGGATGAAAACAATATTTCAGAAATAACAGCTTAGAGTTCTCTAAAACTAAAAAGAATATATGGAGCCATACATTCAATAAGCAGTAAAAAAAAAATGCAACAAGAATAAATACAAAGAAAACCACACCTAAGATCACCACAGTACAATTCATGAATAACAAAGAAAAACATGACATCTTAAAAGCAGCCCCAGGAAAAAGAGAGAGATTCCTTTCAAAGGAACAGGATTAAGATTACAGTTTACTTCTCAACGAAACTGATTGGATACTAGAAAATAATGGAATAACATTTTTAAGTGCTAAAGAAAAGAGGAGCTGCCCATTGGGAATTCTAGAGGCAGAGAAAATGTTGTTTGGAAGGAAAGATGAAATAAGGAAATTTGCAGACAAACAAAATTTAGAAAATATGTTCTCATCAGAACCGACTGAATTAAATTATAAAGGGAGACCCGCAGGCAGAAGGAAGGTTATCACAGATGAAAATAAGGACTTTATAAAGAATTATGTATAACAGGATAAATAAGTGGATAAACCTAAATAAAATCTAACTGCACAAAAGAGTAATAATAAAATATATCAAAAATTAGAATGCATTAAAAACAAATGGAAGAGGAAAAAAGTAGTCAAAGAAATTTAAGATCTCAGCATTGCTTGAGAAGCAGTAAAAAAGCTAATAAGTCATGGTACATGTGTAACTGCTACTTATGTAAAAATCACAAGCTAATACAAGGGAAAATGGAATTTGAAGAAATCTAAAAGGAAGAAGGAAGAGCAAAAGGAACATAACAAGGTGGGACAAATAGTAAACAAGGAGTAAACGGTCTATAAGAAAATACATTAAGGCTTCCCTGGTGGCGCAGTGGTTGAGAGTCCGCCTGCCAATGCAGGGAACACGGGTTCGAGCCCTGGCCTGGGAAGATCCCACATGCCACGGAGCAACTAGGCCCGTGAGCCACAGCTACTGAGCCTGCGCGTCTGGAGCCTGTGCTCCGCAACAAGAGAGGCCGCGACAGTGAGAGGCCCGCGCACCGCGATGAAGAGTGGCCCCCGCTCGCCACAACTAGAGAAAGCCCTCGCACAGAAACAAAGACCCAACACAGCCATAAATAAATAAATAAATAAATAAATAAATAAAATTATTTAAAAAAAAAGAAAATACATTAACTGTAAATACTCAAAGGACAAGGATTATTGGAACAAACAAAAAACCTAATTCTATGCCACTTAAAAGAGACAATAGTCAGACTGTAAATTAAAGGATTCAAAAATTATGTCATAACAACAATAAATACAATTGAAGATTTTTTTTAATGTTAACACAGATTTGAAAGCCAAAATTATCACTGGCGATAAGGCAGGATAATAAAACCCACTGTTACTTTACAAGGAATATATTATATATCCAAACTTCAATGCAATATATGAAGGGAAATTCCAAAAAACTAAGTCGAAATAGAAAAATCTAAATTACCTAGATCAGTAACATAGAACCACAACAACAAATCAGCAGATGATAGAAGATCTGAATACCATCATTAAAAACGCTGGCCTAAATTTACATAAAACCCTGCACCAACAATGATGGAATATATATATTACGCAGAAATTTTTAGGTGCACATGGCACATTTATAAAACTGACTATATGCTGGTTATAAAACAAGACTCCGAATAAGCAAGAAATTAAAAAATATATAACCAATATTTTACCAAATAGTTGGATATTAAAAACATACTTCTGATCATTATGTAGGTCAAAGATAAAGTTGCAATGGGAATTAGAATTTTATTAATTGAATGATAATGAAAATATGCCATAACAAAACCTGTGGGTCGCAAATAAAGCTGTGGTCACAGAGAAGTTTATGTATTCAAATTATGTTCTCTAAATGTAAGAGGGAAAGGAATAAAGCAACTAGAAGATAACCTGTCACCCTGAGGTAGGCAGCTCCTGAACTGTACCTGGTGGGGAAGGCAGGGCAGAACTTCAGAAGGCCAGCTGAGAGCACGGTGAACACCATGTCAGGAGCAGTCTCCAAGAAAGAGCATTTAATGTACAAAAGGATGACTAAAATATATTTAAGAGCTAGCACCCTGACTCCTCTTAAGGATGACTTACGTTGCTGGGGAAAAAATAAGAAGTGCTCAATGTAGAAGGTGAATAACTTTGTAATTCCCAGGAAAATCTTGGTACCAGGACCGCAGAATGAAGAACGTGGAGTCCCCGTGGCTAATCCAGTGGAGGGAAAAGGAGAAACACAGACGGGAGAGAAAATAAAGGGAACCCTTGGTGCTGCTGCAGGCCCAAGTCCAGGTATGTGCTCTCTATCTCCACATCTTAAATAAAAGCCACCATGTTCCTCAGTCTTTCAGGTACTTAGAATTTCTCTTTAGAACCTGAAAATGGGGTCAGGTTTCCTGTCTGCATTGCTACAGTACAAAATAGAGGCAGGATGCTTGAAATAGTTCTCCATCTGGCAGAGGAGGCCTTGAAGCTGTGAGCCACTCACTGGGAACCAGCAGGACATGAAGGATTCTTGAGCAGATCTGAAGCTACTGGGAGGCCTTTCAGGAGTTAAATCCCATAGTAAATACTGTACCTTCAATGGCCCCTTCTCCCTCTCTGTCCAGTCTTCCTCCACTCGCGTGGGGGCCCAAAGGGGTTAAATGAGCACTCTTTGACTTGTACTTGGTGGTCCCAGAACTTGACTTGAGCTTGGAGACTTCCATGAAAAGTCTGCCTTCCATCTGCTGGCTTGCGTTTCTTGGTCTCTCTGCTCCAGGCTAATTCCTTCAACCTGCTTTTTCCATTTCTGCCAATACTTCCCCTCTCCAGACCTTCCTAATGCTCTTCTGGGGCGGGAGGAGGCTTACTGAGGGCAATGTGTATTTCTAGAGGGAGAGGTGACCACATGACTTCACAGTGCTCGTCCCCTTGATTATTCAGTTTCTGTCTGGATTAGTCGTGGGTGTTTGTGCACCCCAGCCTCACCCCCAGGAGGCTTTAGAACACTGTCCTTATCTCAGCACTGAGCCTCTCTCTAGCCTCCTTCCCTCTCTCTCCTTACCCACCTTTACCCACAGACTCGCAGGCTTTCTGGACCTCTGAGGAACAGAAGCACTTCACAGTACCTCTGCTACAGAACCAAACATATTGAAATGACTCTTTACGAAGATATTGAAACAACAGGAAAAGAATACATGACGATTGTTTCTCCTGAGGGTTCAATTACCTAGGGGGCCTTTAGCAAACTTTGATTGATACATCTAACCCTTCCTTCCTTGGCAATAGTTGATCACACTGTGAGGAAAACAAATTAGAGAATGGAAAAATAATATTTGGATTTCAACGAAATAATAAAAATGCAGGGAGTATCTTTGACTTTTGCAAGGTGAGAAGAGAGTTTACATTTTGATTATTTGATGGCAGGAATCCCTTTTAAAACAGGGCCAGTCTGCATGATGCATTTAAAAATCAACCTTTTCAAATATAGCCATAACCCCCACAAGATTTCTTGATTTCTCTGGGGTCAGATAAACCATCACATTTCACAGTGGTGCCCTGTACATGAAAGTGATAAACATAATCTGGAAGCACAGCAGTGGCTAAAAATATGGAGCTGGCAGCCATTCGCTGAAATGATTTTTTGCTTTTAATTCATTGCATAAAATGCTCATGTCCAAATTCAGGCAGGTAGATCTTACCAACCATCAAGAGCTTCAACCCTGCTAACAGTTAAGTATGCACTTTTAAACCCTACTTTGACTGCTCCAGAAACTTACTGGGTTTCTTTAATGCCTCTGTTACTATTTCCTTTGTGTCATTTTGTTTTTCTTTCAAAACATAGCTGTGTGACCTTGGGGAAGTTATATTATTTCCTTGAGACTTGGTTGCCTTCTCTGTGAATATCTGGGTATAATTTTAGTATTGCTCAATAGAATTTTCAGTGATAATGAAAATATTCTATATCTGTACCATGCAATGCAGTACTCAGTAGCTACATGGAGCTAGTAAACATCTTTGAAATATGGCAAATGCAATTGAGGAACTGAATTTTTAATCTTATTTTTAAATTTGTTTAAATATAAATAATGCCATGTGGCTAGCATCTGTTGACAGTACAGATCTACATAATATTTTAAGGACACTCTCCACTCAAAAACTCTACCATTCATTAACTCAACCTAAATATTTTTGCCCTGTGACAAACAGAAAATAATTTATGCTTCCCTTGAAATTATCTGTCAAGACCTTTATCAGTTTGGGGTCATTCTATTCTTAAAATTGACTTGGCTTTATGAAACTTTAATAATGTTGGAGTTTCCTGCCCTTGGTACCACCTTTGTGATGATGGGAAATATTGTGGATGATCAAGGACCATTTCAAGAGATCATGGAGAGAAACCTCCTCCTGGATTTAATTTCATTATGAGGATGTCAAAATGCTAAATTACTTAAAATAAAACTCGTACCGTTTTTATGCTAAGTTATATTCTACATGTAGCTGGAAAAATGTTAAAAATATTTTTAAAGAACTGCACATCTATTTTTGAAGCTGATTTGGCTGTTCGAGGCTTGCTAGCACTTTATCCATCTCAGTACTATTTCACTTCGTAAACAAATGCAGTTGCCATAATTGCTGCATATGTGTCTGTGTGTGTTCCCTTCTAGGTTATATGTTTTTGAAGTTGGAAACTATATTTATATCACAGCCCCTATGTAGAGCACAATATCCATTGCTAATTCAGATTGTGTTTTAAGATATGAGACAAAATTTAAGACTTTTATTATAGTCATAAACATCTAGCAAACCAACCAGAAAATAAAAGCTAATTTTCAATTGGTTGGCCAAGAACAAAAAAGAGAGGAATACCTAGTGCAAAACCATATCTCTAATAACTACTGTTGGATTTACAGCACACACATGCTAATAAACTTATTTTAAAATATCTTCTTATCAAAGATTTGAGGTTGGACCTGAAAAATTATATCAGAAGTGAAAATAATCATGTGGTCTGACCAGCCTGGATCACACAAAGTAAGTGTATACTATATATAAAATAGATAAAACTACGAGGTCCTACTGTATAGCGCAGGCAACTATATTCAATACCTTGTAATAACCTATAATGGAAAAGGATCTGAAAAAGAAATATATATATCTGAATCACTTGGCTGTACACCTGAAACACAACATTGTCAATCAACTATACTTCAAGTAAAACAAAACAAAACAAAGTAAGTGTAAAGGGAAGTATAGTTTTATATATTCACCTCTGATATCCAATGGACCAACTGAAAGACAACAGAAACTACAACTTTCTAGGAGACAGGACACGGCCAGCAAACTAGGCCGTTACCCTCGGTAACGGTCACACCTGCCAAAAAATATACAGACTAGCCTGCATTCATGAATACATAGGAATTCTTCATTTATCTGGCATTATTAGGCAATGAGGTATGTTAGGAGAAGTTTTTTTTTAATGACAAATTTAAGAGGAGTTATTTTAACCTTCACTCGGTAATTTTTTTCTAAAATTAAGAAATGTATCCACTGGTGTATCTAATATTTCCCTGATAACTCGGGGTCATCAGTTCAATCAACATTTGCAAGAATAATGCGAATGGAAACAAGACAGGCATGCTTACTGAAACTGAAAATGACATAGCACTGGCTGGAATAACTGATGAGACAGCAAGAAAAAAAAAAAAATGAAAACAAACCGTGATCAAGAAACATCAGTCAAGTTCTGACTTTCTGTACTTAGTTTCAGAAAGCGATACCACAGATCCCAGCGAGAGACTCCAGCATCATTAGCTGTCTTTCTCCTTTGTTTCCACCTTCCTTTCCTTTTCCTTCTACCCTAGATTGTTCCAGGAAGTGTTTATAGTTGCTCGCAAGACAAATTCTAATACTTGCTTTCTCTCACACAAACTTCACCATATGTCCATGTGATAAACAGTGTGGAGGTAAAAGACAATTCATCACAGGGACATCTCCTATGAAAAGAAAATTAGAAACTAGCTTCTACACATGCAGAGAGAAGGGCGTGGTGTCAGGCACTAATTTCCTTGCGAATTCCTCTCCCTTTCTAATAGACGTTCTTATTTACCCAGATCCCTTTTTATTGGTGTCCTATTCCAGACTGCTCCACTCCGCCCATCCTCATCCTGTAAAATACATTCACACTCTTTTGTGACCCTACTTATTTGCCCATTAAATAATCAATCATAGAACTGTCGAAATTAAATATAGAGAGAAATTAAGACACTGGAGTCACTTGGAGGGCTTAAGCAGCTCCACCAGAAAATACCGGGCATGGATTTAAAGAGGCTGCACGGGACTTGCGCTTGTCCAAGTTCTTTCTCAAGAAGTATCTGAAATAAGCCTTAATTCAGAGTTAATCAGATTGGCCTGCTTTCTCAGGTGGACTGGAATTCATTGCTCTTTCCCCTCAACTCCCTGATGTCAGTGGCACTTTCTGGAGATGAGGTGGACTTCTCTGCCTACTGCAGAAGCTCAGTTCCCCCCCGGGCCCACTCCCTGTCTGAAATCCCACACTTGAGGCCAGATGCCAGCCTTCCCAGAACATTCGTGGTCTCCTTTCAGTTTTTGAACTGCTCAGATTGAGTCCCTGTAGACTCTTTCTCAGCCTGAAACCTGATCTTCAACCCCTTTCCCTGACCTCGATGGTTACCTTCCTACTTTAGGCCTCAGGTGCTTTAGCCATAAAATGATATTTTTGCCCTTAATTCTAAAGTCTTCTTTCTAAAGCTCTACAATGTGGTGGCTCCTTGAAAATGTTTCTCTTGCTGGTTTGAATTCTGTAGAGAATTAAAACTACAGCTACTCTAAAAGACAGTAAGTTACGTTGGATAAGGAAAGTGTGCTTTTGTGGTTAGAGTAACAGGGATGGAAGACGACTTAGTATGTTTTAAGATACTCCTAATCCATTCTCATGAGAGTCAGGGGAAGAAGGGGAAGAGAGTTAATAAAATACCAAACGATTGTGACAAATTAAGTTCACCAAGATGTAGCGGATCAGTTACTACTTGAATAAGCCACACATATCCAATTCAAGTTTTCCTTTATTTTTCTAAGAAGGGATCCCAGTGAACTGAGTCCCATGTTCAGTAACTCCATGTTCAATGGCTTAGTCTTTAAAAACTGTTATGTTGCTGGAAGAAGAAATATTGCCCATCAGTCCTAATTGATGTTTAGCTGTCACACACATTTGAAGTAAATTTATTGCTTTGCCTGATCTCAGTGTAATACATTCCAAAGGGGCAAAGAGCACACGAAAATTTATGGAGTCTCCATCTTCTGCACTAAAGTGTGCAATAAATTACATATTATTTGTCCGTGAAATTCACAAGCCATAGAAACCACACCATTAGCAATGTATACAGTGGTAAACAGCAGGTAATGATAATGATATAGAATAAAATAGACTGTGTATGTTGGCACTGCTGCCAATAAAGCAATCATTAAATGCATTCATACGCATCTACGTACGCTAGGTAAGCTCTTTGAGGGCTATTGCTATGAATTCGACATACCTGTCAGGATACTATAGCCCAGTTTCTATGGCCTGTATTCAAAGACGCTGAGAAAGGGTTCCTGTGGGTAAATTCAGACCTTTTCTCAATACAGAATTTGGTCAACATGCATTCTGAACAGCAAAATTGAACACGGCTTTCAATTTTCCTACACTAATTGCCACCTCAACAAATGCAGGATTAAGTATAATGGATTATAAGAAGTTAGAAAGGAAAGATGGAAGAAGAGAAGGAAGGTAGAAAAAAGGTGGGTATGGAGTACTTCAACATTTATGTAAAGAGTGGGCCTAAAACTAACCTGAGGTTACCCTCAACTATTAGCATATGCTATAGAAACTTAAATGAAAAAATTTTAAAAACCTGCAAGGGAAACTCAAAGATTCTTTGTTTTTTTTTACTTTACTGCATATACACGTCCATCTTAAATAGTCTATATGCTTATATCCAATAAGAGAGCATTGTTTTGCAAGGCTATTTGGGTTCTATCAGCATGTAAAGGTCGGACAACTCAACTTTAGCAGTTAGCCTTCAGGTGAATAATTGCTTCTTTCAGGTTGTGAGCATTTGAATTTTCCAGGAATGTTTCCCAAAAAATTAAAACTAAAAGAGTCCTAGGACATCGTCCTTTAGAAGTTTTATAGTATCAAGGTTTTTGGAGGAAGAGTATCCTTGTCGATTATCAACACAATGATTCCAAGCAGGTCAATTTATGCTGAGAATATTCTATAACGGAACCCACTTCACCTCCAGTATACTGACAATGATCTTCCTTACTTCAACCTTGTGCTTCTTAGTAAAGTTGAAAATACTGAGCCAAGAACAGACAGTGACAATGCCAGAGACTCAGATGTACCTATAGGTGCCTTCAGACAAAATCAGCCACCCAGGCTAAAGTCCTGGTTTAAAACATCCCAACATGAATGAATCTCAAAAACCATATGCTGAGCAAGTGAAGCCAGATCAAAAGGGCACCTACTGTATTATTCAACTGACATGAAATTCTAAACTGGGCAAAATTCATCTCTAAAGATAAAAAACAGATCAGTGGTTGCCTTGGGGTGCGAGATGGGGATACTTTTGCAAAAGCCTAGGAGGAAACTTTCTCGGGTTTTAGAATTGTTATCTATCTTTATGGGGGTGGTAGGTATACAAAGGTATACATTAATTAAAAGCCACTGAACCGTTAGCTAAAAATGTCTGCATTTTGTTGTATGCAAATGATACCTTAGTAAGGTTGACTACAAAAAGAACCCAAAACAAAACAAAGCAGAAGAAAAACCTCTCAAGACCTCAAAGGACATACACTGTTTTCTTCCAGGGTACCAGATTGGAAATAAGGCATTGGTCTGTTCTACCCTCAGATTATCCCTAGGATTATGTAGTCTATTTTAAAGCACTAGAGTCCCCTATCAGAAAAACTCACCCCATGTTTAATTACTTTGATTTCTTCTCTGCCTCTTCTCCCAACACAGTGAAGTCATTTACGGAAGAAAACCCAGCTTTTTCCAACTTTGCATCATCACATATTCTTTCCAAAGCTATTATTTATGGAATAAAATTTGGCTACACTTTGTAAAAATCTAGCTTTTTGAGCCTTACAAATCTTAACGGTTAACCTATTGCCTCCATTGGAATTTGGGGAAAAAATTATTTTGCAAATGAATAGCTGAGATTTGACATTTTTGTTTTTTTGTGATTTTCTCTTCCCCTAAGAAGTGAGTAGGAATGAGAAACACATACATAAAGAAAAAAAATTATCTTGCTGCCTTTGCATGGTTATAATTTATAGGAGGCCCTCTTCAACAATAATCTATCATCAGAATCAATAAAATATAATCTCCATGAAGGCCAGGCCAGGATATTTGTCTCTTTTTCAGCAGATTGCAATACAAACCACATTCATGGATATGCTTCGTGATGATCTTTGTAATACTGTAACGGTTGACCATTTCCTCATGCCTTTTCACCTTAACTTAAACCTGCTTTTTCACTAATGACCTCACATTTCCTTCTCTATCACTTGGTTGTCGGCCTCTTTTCCAACTCCAACTCCAACTCGCATTTCACTCTGGAACCAAAGGAAGACTCACACCTTCCTGCTTTTTAGTGATACCTCAAGGTCATTACCGTATTGCGATCACCCTGAAGAAGAGCCAGACAATTGTTATTTCAGAGCCATCTGACAGTTTGTAGCTCTAAAAATTAACTAAGGACTGCATTTGTCAAAAATATCCTAGTTTAAGATTTTGGTAATACAGCAACAGTAATTCTGAAGTCACTGATGACAATCAGCGTGGGAAGCACCCTCCTTCGGGAAGATCCTTTGCCATACAACACTCTTTCCCTGTCAGATGATAAGGAAGCATGGCCGCGGAAAGTAACCTTTTGTGGAAAGAAATACTTGGCTTCAAGAAGGCTTGAAGTTCATACATTTTTCTTGAATTAGATTCCCCATTAATTACTTGATCCACAAAGAGGTAATTATCAGAATTATGTAAGCGATTAAGGAGATGCTACTCCACATTCTTTCAGCTTGTTGACCTTTCTCACCTTATTTCATGTGGCTATCTGAAACATCAGTGATTTACATGTCTTTTTTTTTTTTTTTAACAGATTTGTGTGTGTGTGTCCCCCCATGATGAAAACATCATTAAAATAAAATCTCATGAATAGACTCTTAAGAAGCAGAGTCTACTTGAAGTCCTGGAAAATGTGAAAGCACTAATATTCATGGCCAACTCTACACTCTGAAAGTTACTGCAAATTTTGTTGATGTCTATTTTGTCTAGGAGTTTTTCAAATTTTCTACCACGATCAATTGTTAGTTTTATCATTACATAATAAAGGCATTACATCATACAATCTTTTGTTATCCATTGCAGTTTTAAAACTATTCCTTTCCTTGTCCTCAGCAGATATGTCATAGATTATTAGTACACAAGCAAACACTTTCAACGTAACAGTACTTTATAGTGAGAAGAACTATACTGAGCTATCTCTATCCTAAGACAATGCACTAGAAAAGCACTAGGAATTCTTAAGCACTAGGAATACAGAGACGATCAAGGGGCAAGTTCCTTGCCTTCGAGTATACATAATCATTATAGCAAATGCTTAAATAGCACTTAGTATATAACTCACCACAGCAGTCTTATTATACTCCTTTTTAATAGGTGAGCAGAGGAAGCCACAGGGAAGTCATAGGGTAAAGCCAGAATTTGAACCTACGTAGACTAGTACACTCTCCATGGCTTTAACTACTACGTTAAAATATATATATATATAAAAGTTATATATATATATATATATATATATATATATATATATACACATATATATAACTCCAAGTATTCCAAAGTTACAAAACACTTATCTACCAAAATTCAGAAAGGAGCACACAAACTTGCATAGAAAATAAACATGTAAAAGTTCATAAATAAACCACAATATAACCTGCTCCACATAATATACTGACTGCAGTGTCCTGGGCCTCTCCCATCCTTAGGTAGCCGGAAATTACAACAAAATAATACTTTTCACCTTTGGAAGCCACACCATCTCTCATACCAACCAACCAATTACTTGCTTAGAGAGAAGAGGAAATTAACCTGAATATCATAAATATATATATATATATATATATATATATATATATATATATATATATATATATAGCATTACTGATGTAGAATCATTGTTTAAAGACAATAACTTCAATAGCAGAAGGAACTTTACCATTGCAGGCTTCAGATTAACTCTATATTTCTCAGATTTCGTGCTAAATCATAAAATGCCATATTGTGTCCGAAGCTATATTTTCAATACTCCATTTTCTTAAATGGACTAGCAAAGCAGTAAATACTGAGGAACATTTTGGCTCCCAAATCCTAAAGCCATTCTGATTATGCCTGGGTGATCATGGGGACATCATTGGAACTACCAGAGGACTGGCTGAAATACCAGTGTTCTGGCCAGCTTATAAATTAGAAATTACACAGAATCCAATTTTATTTTTTTGTTAAGTAATTCCTATGAGGCTTTTGGGCTGTCAGTGTAACGTCCTTTGATGTGTAATCTTTATCGATTAGATAGGAAACAATGCCAATCCCCGGCATAAATACTTTCACAGTCTGACACTGAAAACCCACTGTAGGGCATAGGACCTGCAAATAGAATATGAATCACACACACATCCACTCATTCAGACAATCCACAAATATTCATTTTTAAGTCTACTATATGCCAATAATGTACCGGGCTCTAAGATGCTAAACCATGCTAAATGCTGAAACAGACATACTCAGTTCTGGCCCTCCTGGAACTTATTACCTACAGAAGTGCCTTCATTGTAAATGGTCAGGTCTCAGCCAATGCTATTATCAGAAGGTGACCAAATGATAGAGCTTGCTTTCTAAACAAGCTCCACACTCTTTGCTTTCAACATTTTTGCTTTCCTTCAAGGCACATAATCCAGTGGTCAATTTCTCCCAGTTAGGGAGGTTTGGGGAAAATTTACCCAGTGAACAATTCCTTGTGGCCTCACCCTTTCCTCACGCTCTCCTCTGTGCTCTTGAGCTAAAGAGACCTGGATTAAAGTCACTTGCTCTAACCTTATTATTTTAAAATACGGCTGCTCCTGCTTTGAGGATTTCCACTGGACCAACACGGTAGCAAAGCAGCACTGAATCAGAAGCAGGTAAATTTCAAAATGACAGCTCTAAAAAGATCCACTTTCCTTTTGTTCTCCTCCTATCCCTTTGCTCTGAACACCTTTGCCCTGAGGCTTTGCCTTTACCCTTCTCTGATTACTGCTCCAAAAGGGTTTCCAAGAGCGGGGGAGTATTTATGGTTTCATTTGCTCCCAAGTCCTTGGTAGAAAAGGATGCTTGCTTCCTGATTCTTACTAATTGTGGAATTCACGTCATTAACACAAAAATCATCATTTACAAAAAAAAAAATTTCCTCAGCTTCCTATTTCTTCTGGGCCAACACTGAAAGAATATTTTCAAAGAAACTATCCTCTCTCCTTTGCTCTTCTGAGTTTCACGTTCTTACCTCTAGTCTCATTTTCAACCCTTATTACGGGATGCATCACAAAAATAGAAGAAAGTTCTTTGTGCTTTCCCTGTACCAGCCAATTATTCTAATTTGTTCTGTCTCTAACGAACAGAATGCAAAATCAACACAAAGCCTGATTATGCGACCTCTTCCAAGGGAAAGGTCTGAGAGTTGTCTATTTACTAATGAAGCTCAGTGTGTATTAAGGGTTGACTGAAGCAATCATCAGGAATTTTCATCCCTTAAATTAGTGTTTTCCACCAGATGCACATCTTTCATCTAGGATAATATAACTTTTAAGTTCAGGAGACAGCTCGAGAAAAGAAAAGAACAAAAGGTAACCAACACAACATTTTAAGTAATAACACAGTAACAGCTATCATCCTTCCCTGAGGAATTCAGCCTACTTTATGGACACAATTTAGTACAAACTCATAAGAAAGCTAACAAAACCCAAAACCACTTCACAATAGCGTAGAGAGGTAAAGGTAAAAGTGTGCCTGAGAACCTAAACATACCCATCTCACAGCTTAAGATTCTGTTGCCTAAAAGGAGCAGAAATTCTGTTTGGTTCCAGGATTTTCTTGCCTTACATACATATTTTTCAATCAACTTATATTTTTCAAAGCCTAAGAAATCAAAAATTATATACACTCACCAAGGAAATAAAATTTCAAACTGCTAAGGGAAACTAGAGTTAAAGGACTGAAATATCCAATAGATAAAGGCATCTAAAGAAAAGAAACACAAATATTCAAATCAGCTCAGATAAGAAGCCTGCTTGCCCACAGTTAAGAAAGAAAACCCACATTCAGAAAGTTAAACACATTCCCAAGCTTGGGGTCTAGATACCCAGGTTGAGATATAACCCCCAAGGTGGGTCAGTCCCTGGTGAAGGAGGGTAGGGACACCTGAGCAGTCACTGCAGAGAACTCTACTCACATTCTCACAAGTGAGGAAACTCTCAGGCAGATTCAGTTTAAGATCCGACTCAAACTCCCAAATTCGTAAACTTTTTGTCCAGGAGACAGAACTCCTGACCACAGACTTTTTTAATACACAAAATACACTCCGAGTGCACCTATATCATGGATGCAGAACTCAAACATAAAACATCTAGGCCAAAGAAAACCGCCCCCCCGCTTCCGGCTCCAGATGGGAACTTTAGTTTGGAGTCACTGGCCTCAGGCCTCTGCTCCAGTCACAATACTTTGGATCACCATTGATAATTTAAATGACATAAACCCAGTGTTTCAATAATCCAGAAAAATCACTCAACCCAGTGTTTACGTGTAAAGGAAGAGAGAAGACTGTAAGGCAATTTTATTTGTTCAACAGGAAAATCCCAAAACATCTATTCCTATCAGAAAATGAAGATGTCAATGACTTATTTCCAAAAAAAGAAACTGATTTGTAAACAATCGTACTGGAACACTTCTAGATTTTGCAAGTCTAAGTCCTGATATGCCATTGGAAATCACCCAAAAGACTTCAGAATATTACTACATCCACTCAGGGTGAAAAAGAAAAAAGGGAAACAAAAATTTTAATACACAGAATGTAATAAATATTTTTCTGAAATTCACCTTTCTTGCCTCTTTGGAACAACTTTATACTGTCTCCCCAGGTCTACTGAATAAATAAAATTTACATTTATTGAAAAACTGAGTCTCAAATAAGTGAATAAATCTTTTCAAAGAGAGAAACTCAGGAACAGAGGCAGTGCTGAAAAAAGATCACCCAGGAAAGTTTCTCAAGAGGACCCTTCACCCAAAGGTCTTCCCATAGGTTGTCCATGACCAAGAAAGATTTTGAGAGGAGAGGCACAAGCATTCCATATAACATATTCCAGGTGGTGGTTCTCTGCTTTCCTCTCAAGTAAAAGCCATAAAAATAAATCTTTAAATTAAAGAGCCATCCATGGCTCTGTTGATAAATGAGTAAACAATTAAAATACTGCATCGGTTTGAAACGCACCATGGAGAAAAACAGTTAATAGTGATACTATGAACTGCAGAGGGGAAGATGGCATTTGGGAATGCAGGGAAACATCTGTAAATTTAGGGATTTATTGCCAGCCCTAGGAAGAGCTAGGCTGGGGGGACAGGGTCGTGGATTTGAGATCTTGCTCCTCAAACATTTTAAAAAGTGAGAGTAAAATGATTCCCCTGGAGAGAAAGGGGGAACCGGACACCCCCAGACCACAGCTGTTCCCACGCGTGTACCCTGGAGACCGAGTCAGGATTGCCCCTAGTCCCTCCCTATGGCCACCACGCCATGTGGGGGTGACGCGGGTTCACAGGGACAGGACAGGACACCCGGGGGTCCCGGCTGTCGACCCAGCCCTAGGCTGTGTGGCGCACCACCGGCTGACTCGGGTCTGCAGACTCTGGAGTTGGCCACATGGGAGGCCTGGTTCCATCAGTCCCACCGACCCCCTCTCCCAACAACCGACCCCGCACACTCACCATTTTTCGGTTTCTGGAGTTTCCGGTTGTCCACCCCATGACCGCCGCGGCAAGTGCCGGTCACAGTGACACAGAATGCGGCATAACCACCTGGAGCCTTAAAGGGCAGCAGGAGCTGATGCGGCCACTGCCAGAGCCAGCGGCACTGAGCATGCAGTCCGCGCCTCTGCCGTCATCGGAGCAGCGCCGCCACATAAAATAATCGGCGACTCCCCTGATCGGACAGTTCACAGGGCCCCGCCCTCCCATGCCTGAGTGACAGGAGGTCGGAAGTCGCATCTTTGAGCCGACCTTGTCCTGCCAGTGGGTGGGAAATGTTCTCTCCAAGGACCCAGCGTCAAACCATAAGGCCACTGAGGCCTGGCACAGAACTGTGACCCTTCACAAACATGGACACTTTTGTGTCCTCACTATTCGGTAATAATGAGGCTGTTCCAGGATTTCCCTGGCCGTCCAGTGGTTAGGGCTCCGTGCTTCCACTGCAGGGGGCACAGGTTGGATCCCTGGTCTGGCAGCCAAGGTCCCGCAAGCCCCGCAGAGCAGCTCACACCCTCTCCACCCCACCCCCAAAAAAGACTGTTCCACTTTCATCTTTCACCATTTCCTTCAGGAGAATTCTGTCCCTCCCTCCCCACCCCCACTCATTTGGTTCTTTAAAAAGTCCCCTTGCCTCAGGGGCACTTGGCTCTGGTGGGAGGATGAACCCCACAGTCCTAGGCCAGCCCTGAAGCTCCAGACACTAGCATGTGTGAAACACAGGCAGAGAAACCACCGGAAAACCTTTTCAGTGGAATTCCATTAATACTCGTTTGTTGAAAGGTCAAAGGAGGTAAAACTGAAAGAACGCTGCTGAGTGAAAAATAATATTTAGATGGTAAGGGTATGTAGATAAACTAAATATCAGGACAGTGGTCATGAATGGGGCAGGATGGAGATGAGTCAGGGATGGGAAGGTCCGGACACTCTCATCACTGCCCACAGGCCATTTAAGAATCTTCAGGATGATTCTAAGGATGTGTATATTATTACTAAGTCTTACCACAAAACATTTTGTACATTTTTTCCCTGAATATATTTTATGATAAAAATTTTAAGAAGAAATTCAGGGGCTTCCCTGGTGGCATAGTGGTTGAGAATCTGCCTGCCAATGCAGAGGACATGGGTTCGAGCCCTGGTCTGGGAAGATTCCACATGCCGCGGAGCAACTAAGCCTGAGAGCCACAACTATTGAGCCTGCGTGTCTGGAGCCTGTGCTCCGCAACAAGAGAGGTCGCGATAGTGAGAGGCCCGCACACCGCGATGAAGAGTGGCCCCCGCTTGCCGCAACTAGAGAAAGCCCTCGCACAGAAAGGAAGACACAACACAGCAATAAAATAAATAAATAAATAAATTTTTAAAAAGAAGAAATTCGGAGGAGGAAACAAGATGGCGGAGTAGAAGGACATGCTCTCACTCCCTCTTGCGAGAACACCAGAATCACAACTAGCTGCTGGACAATCATCAACAGGAAGACACTGGAACTCACCAAAAAAATACCCCACATCCAAAGACAAAGGAGAAGCCACAATGAGATGGTAGGAGGGGCGCAATCAGAGTAAAATGAAAACCCATAACTGCTGGGTGGGTGACTCACAGACTGGCAAACACTGATACCACAGAAGTCCACCCACTGGAGTGAAGGTTCTGAGCCCCATGTCAGGCTTCCCAACCTGGGGGTCCGGCAACGGGAGGAGGAATTCCTAGAGAATCAGACTTTGAAGCCTAGTGGGAATTGATTGCAGGACTTTGACAGGACTGGGGGAAACAGAGACCCCACTCTTGGAGGGCACACACAAAACAGTGTGTGCATTGGGACACAGGGGAAGGAGCAGTGACCCCAGGGGAGACTGAACCAGACCTACCTGCTAGTGTTGGAGGGTCTCCTGCAGAGGTGGGGGGTGGCTCTGTTTCACCCTGGGGACAAGGACACTGGCAGCAGAAGTTCTGGGAAGTACTCCTTGGCGTGAGCCCTCTCAGAGTCTGTCATTAGCCCCAACAAAGAGCCCAGGTAGGCTCCAGTGTGGGGTTGCCTCAGGCAAAACAACCAACAGGGAGGGAACCCAGCCCCACCCATCAACAGTCAAGTGGATTAAGGTTTTACTGAGCACTGACCACCATAGCAACAGTCAGCTCTACCCACCACCAGAGACTCCCATCAAGCCTCTTAGATAGCCTCAACCACCAGAGGGCAGAGAGCAGAAGCAAGAAAAACTACAATCCTGCAGCCTGTGGAAAAAAAACCACATTCACAGAAAGATAGACAAGATGAAAAGGCAGAGGGCTATATACCAGATGAAGGAACAAGATAAAACCCCAGAAAAACAACTAAATGAAGTGGAGATGGGCAACCTTCCAGAAAAAGAATTCAGAATAATGATAGTGAAGATGATCCAGGACCTTGGAATAAGAATGCAGACAAAGACCGAGAAGATGCAAGAAATGTTTAACAAAGACCTACAAGAATTAAAGAACAAACAAACAGAGATGACCAATACAATAACTGAAATGAAAACTACACTAGAAGGAATCAATAGCAGAATAACGGAGGCAGAAGAACGGATAAGTGACCTGGAAGACAGAATGGTGGAATTCACTGCTGTGGAACAGACTAAAGAAAAAAGAATGAAAAGAAATGAAGACAGCCTAAGAGACCTCTGGGACATTAAATGCAACAACATTCGCATTATAGGGGTCCCAGAAGGAGAAGAGAAAGAGAAAGGACCACAGAAAATATATAAAGAGATTATAGTTGAAAACTTCCCTAACATGGGAAAGGAAATAGCCACCCAAGTCCAGGAAGTGCAGAGAGTCCCATACAGGATAAACCCAAGGAGAAATACGTTGAGACACATAGTAATCAAATTGGCAAAAATTAAAGACAAAGAAAAATTATTGAAAGCAGCAAGGGAAAAATGACAAATAACATACAAGGGAACTCCCATAAGCTTAACAGCTGATTTCTCAGCAGAAACTCTACAAACCAGAAGGGAGTGGCATGATATACTTAAAGTGATGAAAGGGAAGAACCTACAACCAAGATTACTCTACCCGGCAAGGATCTCATTTAGATTTGATGGAGAAATCAAAAGCTTTACAGACAAGCAAAAGCTAAGAGAATTCAGCACCACCAAACCAGCTCTACAACAAATGCTAAAGGAACTTCTCGAAGTGGGAAACACAAGAGAAGAAAAGGACCTACAAAAACAAACCCAAAACAATTAAGAAAATGGTCATAGGAACATACATATCGATAATTACCTTAAACGTGAAAGGATTAAATGCTCCAACAAAGAGACACAGGCTTGCTGAATGGATACAAAAACAAGACCCATATATATGCTGTCTACAAGAGACCCACTTCAGACCTAGGAACACATACAGACTGAAAGTGAGGAGATGGAAAAAGATATTCCATGCAAATGGAAATCAAAAGAAAGCTGGAGTAGCTATACTCATATCAGACACAATAGACTATAAAACAAAGAATGTTACAAGAGACAAGGAAGGACACTACATAATGATCAAGGGATCAATCCAAGAAGAAGATATAACAATTATAAATATATATGCACCCAACATAGGAGCACCTCAATACATAAGGCAACTGCTAACAGCTATAAAAGAGGAAATTGGCAGTAACACAATAATACTGGGGGACTTTAACACCTCACTTACACCAATGGACAGATCATCCAAAATGAAAATAAATAAGGAAACAGAAGCTTTAAATGACACAATAGACCAGATAGATTTAATTGATATTTATAGGACATTCCATCCAAAAACAGCAGATTACACTTTCTTCTCAAGTGTGCATGGAACATTCTCCAGGATAGATCACATCTTGGGTCACAAATCAAGCCTCAGTAAATTTAAGAAAATTGAAATCATATCAAGCATCTTTTCTGACCACAACGCTATGAGATTAGAAATCAATTACAGGGAAAAAAACGTAAAAAACACAAACACATGGACGCTAAAAAATACGTTACTAAATAACCAAGACATCACTGAAGAAATCAAAGAGGAAATCAAAAAATACCTAGAGAGGAATGACAATGAAAACACGACGGCCCAAAACCTATGGGATGCAGCAAAAGCAGTTCTAAGAGGGACGTTTATAGCTCTACAAGCCTACCTAAAGAAACAAGAAAAATCTCAAGGAAACAATCTAACCTTACACCTAAAGGAACTAGAGAAGAAGAACAAACAAAACCCAAAGTTTACAGAAGAAAAGAAATCATAAAGATCAGAGCAGAAATAAATGAAAAAGAAACAAAGGAAACAAGAGCAAAGATCAATAAAACTAAAAGCTGGTTCTTTGAGAAGATAAACAAAATTGATAAGCCATTAGCCAGACTCATCAAGAAAAAGGGAGAGGACTCAAATCAATAAAACTAGAAATGAAAAAGGAGAAGTTACAACAGACACCGCAGAAATACAAAACATCCTAAGAGACTACTACAAGCAACTCTATGCCAATAAAATGGACAACCTGGAAGAAATGGACAAATTCTTAGAAAGGTATAACCTTCCAAGACTGAACCAGGAAGAAACAGAAAATATGAACAGACCAATCACAAGGAATGAAATTGAAACTGTGATTAAAAATCTTCCAACAAACAAAAGTCCAGGACCAGATGGCTTCACAGGTGAATTCTATCAAACATTTAGAGGAGAGCTAACACCCATCCTTCTCAAACTCTTCCAAAAAATTGCAGAGGAAGGAACACTCCCAAACTCATTCTATGAGGCCACCATCACCCTGATACCAAAACCAGACAAAGACACTACAAAAAAAGAAAATTACAGACCAATATCACTGATGAATATAGATGCAAAAATCCTCAACAAAATACTAGCAAACAGAATCCAACAACACATTAAAAGGATCATACACCACGATCAAGTGGGATTTATCCCAGGGATGCAAGGATTCTTCAATATACGCAAATCAATCAATGGGATACACCATCTTAACAAATTGAAGGATAAAAACCATATGATCATCTCAATAGATGCAGAAAAAGCTTTTGACAAAATTCAACACCCATTTATGATAAAAAACTCTCCAGAAAGCGGGCATAGAGGGAACCTACCTCAACATAAGAAAGGCCATATATGACAAACCCATGGCAAACATCATTCTCAATGGTGAAAAACTGGAAGCATTTCCTCTAAGATCAGGAACGAGACAAGGGTGTCCACTCTCACCACTATTATTCAACATAGTTTTGGAAGTCCTAGCCATGGCAATCAGAGAAGAAAGAGAAATAAAAGGAATACAAATTGGAAAAGAAGAAGTAAAACTGTCACTGTTTGCAGATGACATGATATTATACATAGGGAATCCTAAAGATGCCACCAGGAAACTACTAGAGCTAATCAATGAATTTAGTAAAGTTGCAGGATACAAAATTAGTGCACAGAAATCTCTTGCATTCCTATACACTAATGATGAAAAATCTGAAAGAGCAATTATGGAAACACTCCCATTTACCACTGCAACAAAAAGAATAAAATACCTAGGAATAAACCTACCTAGGGAGACAAAAGACCTGTATGCAGAAAACTAGAAGACACTGATGAAAGAAATTAAAGATGATACCAACAGGTGGAGAGATATACCATATTCTTGGATTGGAAGAATCAATATTGTGAAAATGACTATACTACCCAAAGCAATCTACAGATTCAATGCAATCCCTATCAAATTACCAATGGCATTTTTTACAGAACTAGAACAAATCATCTTAAAATTTGTATGGAGACACAAAAGACCCCGAATAGCCAAAGCAGTCTTGAGGGAAAAAAACGGAGCTGGAGGAATCAGACTCCCTGACTTCAGACTATACTACAAAGCTACAGTAATCAAGACAATATGGTACTGGCACAAAAACAGAAACATAGATCAATGGAACAAGATAGAAAGCCCAGAGATAAACCCACGCACCTATGGTCAACTAATCTATGACAATGGAGGCAAAGATATACAATGGAGAAAAGACAGTCTCTTTAATAAGTGGTGCTGGGAAAACTGGACAGCTACATGTAAAAGAATGAAATTAGAATACTCCCTAACACCGTACACAAAAATAAACTCAAAAAGGGATTCGAGACCTAAATGTAAGACTGGACACTATAAAACTCTTAGAGGGAAACATAGGAAGAACACTTTTTGACATAAATCACAGCAAGATCTTTTTTTTTTTTTTTTTTAAACAGAAACTATGCTGGCTATTTTTTTTTAATATTTTATTTATTTATTTTTATATATTTATTTATTTTTGGCTGTGTTGGGTCTTCGTTTTTGTGCGAGGGCTTCTTCTAGTTGCGGCAAGCGGGGGCCACTCTTCATCGCGGTGCGCGGGCCTCTTCACTATCGCGGCCTCTCTTGTTGCAGAGCACAGGCTCCAGACGCGCAGGCTCAGTAGTTGTGGCTCATGGGCCCAGTTGCTCCGCGGCATGTGGGATCTTCCCAGACCAGGGCTCGAACCTGTGTCCCCTGCATTAGCAGGCAGATTCTCAACCACTGCACCACCAGGGAAGCCCCAGCAAGATCTTTTTTGATCCACCTCCTAGAGTAATGGAAATAAAAACAAGAATAAACAAATGGGACCTAATGAAACTTCAAAGCTTTTGCACAGCAAAGGAAACCATAAACAAGACGAAAAGACAACCCTCAGAATGGGAGAAAATATTTGCAAACGAATCAACGGACAAAGGATTAATCTCCAAAATAGATAAACAGCTCATTCAGCTCAATATTAAAGAAACAAACAACCCAATCCAAAAATGGGCAGAAGACCTAAACAGACATTTCTCCAAAGAAGACATACAGATGGCCAAGAAGCACATGAAAAGGTGCTCAACATCACTAATTATTAGAGAAATGCAAATCAAAACTACAATGAGGTATCACCTCACACCAGTTAGAATGGGCATCATCAGAAAATCTACAAACAACAAATGCTGGAGAGGGTGTGGAGAAAAGGGAACCCTCTTGCACTGTTGGTGGGAATGTAAATTGATACAGCCACTATGGAGAACAATATGGAGGTTCCTTAAAAAACTAAAAATAGAATTACCATATGATCCAGCAATCCCACTACTGGGCATATACCCAGAGAAAACCGTAATTCAAAAAGACACATGCACCTCAATGTTCACTGCAGCACTATTTACAATAGCCAGGTCATGGAAGCAACCTAAATGCCCATTGACAGACGAATGGATAAAGAAGATGTGCTACATATATACAATGGAATATTACTCAGCCATAAAAAGGAACAAAATTGAGTCATTTGTTGAGACGTGGATGGATCTAGAGACTGTCATACAGAGTGAAGTAAGTCAGAAAGAGAAAAACAAATATTGTATATTAACGCATGTATGTGAAACCTAGAAAAATGATACAGATGAACCGGTTTGCAGGGCAGAAGTTGAGACACAAATGTAGAGAAGAAACGTGTGGACACCAATGGGGGAAAACTGCAGTGGGGTGGGGATGGTGGTGTGCTGAATTGGGCGATTGGGATTGACATGTATACAGTGATGTGTATAAAATTGGTGACTGATTAAAAAAAAGAAGAAGAAGAAATTCAGTTTGGAACATAACATAATTTGTATATGTTTGTTTGCCCTGTAAGGTGGCAATCTGAGTTTTCATTCATGGTTTTGGCAGCAAAAATTAGTAATATCGACTGAAAAAAGTGCCCAATATAAAAGTTGAGAATTATGTTTTATTTGGCGGACTTTCTGAGGACTCAAGCTTGGGAGGCTGTCTCTCAGGTAGCTCTGAGGGACTGCTCCAAGGAGGTAAGGGAGAAGCCAGGATATACAGGTGTTTTGAGATAAAAACCAGGTAGTGGAACATCAAAAGATTACTGTTAAAGAAAACCAGATATCTCAAGTTAATGAATTTAGCGCTTTTCTACACGTGGGAAGATGCGAGAATCTGGGCTCACTGAAAACATTCCTTTGATATGCACTTTAACTATCTAGGGCCAGTATCCTTTTTTCCACCCTGAATCCCCTCAGGGTGCACAGTTGGGGATGGCTTGATGGCTGATGACTTGATGGCTGCACATCCTTTGTTTATTGATATGGCAGGCAGCATTTTTCATCCACAGTAACAGCCATGTATCTATTGGGTTAGTCAAAAAGTTCGTTTGGGTTTTTCCACCTTATGGAAAAACCCAAACAAACATTTTGGCCAACCCAATATTTAGAAAAAATGGATTACATAAATTCATCATCATATGTACCTTTTAAAAATAAAGGGTGGCATGCATTGATATGTAAAAATCTGGAGTATTTATCAATAGAACAATTAAGCAAAGTGTATTGATAAAGATACTGAGAAATAAAATATTGCCTGCCATATCAGTAAGTAAAGGATGTCACAATCATCAGCAATTGCAGCATCGCAACAGAGAGCTGGTGAGCCCGGAGGAAACTCAGGATGTGAAAACACAGGATACTGGCCCCAAACAGCTGAGATGCATATCAAAGGAATGATTTCAAGTTGTTTGGCATAGTGTGTCCAGCACTGTAGCTTGCTGGTCGCTAAGTGAAGCTGGGTCTTGGTGTTGAGATAGAGATCTCTGGGAGATTTTCGCCGTTTGGTATTACGTGGAGCTGGGAGGTCTCTTGAGGACCAGTGTCCTGAAGTTGGCTGTCCCACCTCAGAGGCACAGCTCTGATGCCTGGCTGGAGCACCAAGAGCCTTTCATCCACATGACTCAGAATAAAAGGGAGAAAAAATAGAAAGAAAGAAAGAGGATAAAATAAAATAAAGTAAGATAAAATAAAATAAAGTTATGAAAATAAAAAATAATTTTTAAGAAAAAAATTTTTTAAGTAAAAAACAAAACAAAACAAAACAAAAAACGGACGGACAGAACCCTAGGACAAATGGTGAAAGCAAAGATATACAGACAAAATCTCACACAGAAGCATACATGTACACACTCACAAAAAGAGGAAAAGGGGAAAAAATTATATATCTTTCTCCCAAAGTCCACCTCTGCAATTTGGGATGATTTGTTGTCTATTCAGGTATTCCACAGATGCAGCGTACATCAAGTTGATTGTGAAACTTTAATCTGCTGCTTCTGAGGCTACTGGGAGAAATTTCCCTTTCTCTTCTTTGCTCGCACAGCTCCCGGGGTTCAGCTTTGGATGTGGCCCCACCTCTGCGTGTAGGTCGCCTGAGGGCGTCCGTTCTTCACTCACACAGGACAGGGTTAAAGGAGCCGCTGTTTTGGGGGCTCTATGCCAAACAACTAGCAAGACAGGAACATAGCCCCATCCGTTAGCAGAGAGGCTGCCTAAAATCGTAATAAGGCCACAGACACCCCAAAACACACCACCAGATGTGGACCTGCCCACCAGAAAGACAAGACCCAGCCCCATCCACCAGAACACAGGCACTAGTCCCCTCCACCAGGAAGCCTACACAACCCACTGAACCAACCTTAGCCACTAGGGACAGACACCAAAAACAACAGGAACTACGAACCTGCAGCCTGCAAAAAGGAGACCCCAAACACAGTAAGATAAGCAAAATGAGAAGACAGAAAAACACACAGAAGATGAAGGAGCAAGGTAAAAACACACCAGACCTAACAAATGAAGAGGAAATAGGCAGTCTACCTGAAAAAGAATTCAGAATAATGATAGTAAAGATGATCCAAAATCTTGGAAATAGAATAGACAAAATGCAAGAAACATTTAACAAGGACCTAGAAGAACTAAAGAGGAACCAAACAACGATGAACAACACAATAAGTGAAATTTAAAATACTCTAGAAGGGATCAATAGCAGAATAACTGAGGCAGAAGAATGGATAAGTGACCTGGAAGATAAAATAGTGGAAATAACTACTGCAGAGCAGAATAAAGAAAAAAGAATGAAAAGAACTGAGGACAGTTTCAGAGACCTCTGGGACAACATTAAACGCACCAACATTCGAATTATAGGGGTCCCAGAAGAAGAAGAGAAAAAGAAAGGGACTGAGAAAATATTTGAAGAGATTATAGTTGAAAACTTCCCTAATATGGGAAAGGAAATAGTTAATCAAGTCCAGGAAGCACAGAGAGTCCCATACAGGATAAATCCAAGGAGAAACCTGCAAAGACACATATTAATCAAACTATCAAAAATTAAATATAAAGAAAACATATTAAAAGCAGCAAGGGAAAAACAACAAATAACACACCAGGGAATCTCCATAAGGTTAACAGCTGCTCTTTCAGCATAAACTCTGCAAGCCAGAAGGGAGTGGCAGGACATATTTAAAGTGATGAAGGAGAAAAACCTACAACCAAGATTACTCTACCCAGCAAGGATCTCATTCAGATTTGATGGAGAAATTAAAACCCTTACAGACAAGAAAAAGCTGAGAGAGTTCAGCACCACCAAACCAGCTTTACAACAAATGCTAAAAGAACTTCTCTAGGCAAGAAACACAAGAGAAGGAAAACACCTACAATAACAAACCCAAAACATTTAAGAAAATGGGAATAGGAACATACATATCGATAATTGCCTTAAATGTAAATGGATTAAATGCTCCCACCAAAAGACACAGACTGGCTGAATGGATACAGAAACAACACCCATATATATGCTGTCTACAAGAGACCCACTTCAGACCTAGGGACACATACAGACTGCAAGTGAGGGGATGGAAAAAGATATTCCATGCAAGTGGAAATCAAAAGAAAGCTGGAGTAGCAATTCTCATATCAGACAAAATAGACTTTAAAATAAAGACTGTTACAGGAGACAAACAAGGACACTACATAATGATCAAGGGATTGATCCAAGAAGAAGATTTAAGAATTGTTAATATTTATGCACCCAACATAGGAGCACCTCAATACATAAGGCAAATACTAACAGCCATAAAAGGAGCAATTGACAGTAACACAATCATAGTAGGGGACCTTAACACCCCACTTTCACCAATGGACAGATCATTCAAAATGAAAATAAATAAGGGAACTCAAGCTTTAAATGATACATTAAACAAGATGAACTTAATTGATATTTATAGGACATTCCACCCAAAAACAACAGAATACACATTTTTCTCAAGTGCTCATGGAACATTCTCCAGGATAGATCTTATCTTGGGTCACAAATCAAGCCTTGGTAAATTTAAGAATATTGAAATCATATTCAAGTATATTTTCCGACCACAGCGCTATGAGACTAGATATCAATTACAGGAAAAGATCATACAAACACATGGAGGCTAAACAATACACTACTTAATAACGAAGTGATCACAGAAGAACTCAAAGGGGAAATCAAAAAATACCTAGAAACAAATGACAATGGAGACACGATGTCCCAAAACCTATGGGATGCAGCAAAAGCAGTTCTAAGAGAGACGTTTATAGCAATACAATCCTACCTTAAGAAACAAGAAATATCTCAAATAAACAACCTTACCTTGCACCTAAAGCAATTAGAGAAAGAAGAACAAAAAACCCCCAAAGTTAGTAGAAGGAAAGGAATCATAAAGATCAGATCAGAAATAAATGAAAAAGAAATGAAGGAAACGATAGCAAAGATCAACAAAACTAAAAGCTGGTTCTTTGAGAAGATAAACAAAATTGATAAACCATTAGCCAGACTCATCAAGAAAAAAAGGGAGAAGACTCAAATCAATAGAATTAGAAATGAAAAAGGAGAAGTAACAACTGACACTGCAGAAATACAAACGATCATGAGAGTTTACCACAAGCAACTCTATGCCAATAAAATGGACAACCTGGAAGAAATGGACAAATTCTTAGAAATGCACAACCTGCCGAGACTGAACCAGGAAGAAATACAAAATATGAACAGACCAATCACAAGCACTGAAATTGAAACTGATCAAAAATCTTCCAACAAACAAAAGCCCAGGACCAGATGGCTTCACAGGTGAATTCTAACAAACATTTAGAGAAGAGCTAACACCTATCCTTCTCAAACTCTTCCAAAATATTGCAGAGGGAGGAACACTCCCCAACTCATTCTACGAGGCCACCATCACCCTGATACCAAAACCAGACAAAGATATCACAAAGAAAGAAAACTACAGGCCAATATCACTGATGAACATAGATGCAAAAATCCTCAACAAAATACTAGCAAACAGAATCCAAGAGCACATTAAAAGGATTATACACCATGATCAAGTGGGGTTTATTCCAGGAATGCAAGGATTCTTCAATATACGCAAATCAATCAACGTGATACACCGTATTAACAAACTGAAGGAGAAAAACCATATGATCATCTCAATCGATGCAGAGAAAGCTTTCGACAAAATTCAACACCATTTATCATAAAAGCCCTGCAGAAAGTAGGCATAGAGGGAACTTTCCTCAACATAATAAAGGCCCTATATGACAAACCCACAGCCAACATCGTCCTCAATGGTGAAAAACTGAAACCATTTCCACTAAGATCACGAACAAGACAAGGTTGCCCACTCACACCACCATTATTCAATATACTTTTGGAAGTTTTAGCCACAGCAATCAGAGAAGAAAAAGAAATAAAAGGAATCCAAATCAGAAAAGAAGAAGGAAAGCTGTCATTGTTTGTAGATGACATGATACTATACATAGCGAATCCTAAAGATGCTACCAGAAAACTACTAGAGCTAATCAATGAATTTGGTAAAGTAGCAGGATACAAAATTAATGCAGAGAAATCTCTTGCATTCCTGTACACTAATGATGAAAAATCTGAAAGTGAAATTAAGAAAACAATCCCATTTACCATTACAACAAAAAGAATAAAATATCTAGGAATAAACTTACCTAAGGAGACAGAAGACCTGTATGCAGAAAATTATAAGACACTGATGAAAGAAATTAAAGATGATACAAATAGATGGAGAGATATACCATGTTCTTGGATTGGAAGAATCAACATTGTGAAAATGACTCTACTACCCAAAGCAATCTACAGATTCAATGCAATCCCTATCAAACTACCAATGGCATTTCTTACAGAACTAGAACAAAAAAATCTTAAAATTTGTATGGAGACACAAAACACCCCAAATAGCCAAAGCAGTCATGAGGGGAAAAAACAGAGCTGGAGGAATCAGACTCTCTGACTTCAGACTATACTACAAAGCTACAGTAATCAAGACAGTATGGTACTGGCACAAAAACAGAAATATAGATCAATGGAACAGGATAGAAAGCCCAGAGATAAACCCACACACATATGGTCACCTTATCTTTGATAAAGGAGGCAAGCATATACAGTGGAGAAAAGACAGCCTCTTCAATAAGTGGTGCTGGGAAAACTGGACAGGTACATGTAAAAGTATGAAATTAGAACACTCCCTAACACCATACACAAAAATAAACTCAAAATGGATTAAAGACCTAAATGTAAGGCCAGACACTATCAAACTCTTAGAGGAAAACAGAGGCAGAACACTCTATGACATAAATCACAGCAACATCCTTTTTGACCCACCTCCTAGAGAAATGGAAATAAAAACAAAAATAAACAAATGGGACCTAATGAAACTTCAAAGCTTTTGCACAGCAAAGGAAACCATAAACAAGACCAAAAGACAACCCTCAGAATGGGAGAAAATATTTGCAAATGAAGCAACTGACAAAGGATTAATCTGCAAGATTTACAAGCAGCTCATGCAGCTCAATAACAAAAAAACAAACAACCCAATCCAAAAATGGGCAGAAGACCTAAATAGATATTTCTCCAAAGAAGATATACAGATTGCCAACAAACACATGAAAGAATGCTCAACATCATTAATTATTAGAGAAATGCAACTCAAAACTACAATGAGATATCATCTCACACCGGTCAGAATGGCCATCACCAAAAAATCTAGAAACAATAAATGCTGGAGAGGGTGTGGAGAGAAGGGAACACTCTTGCACTGTTGGTGGGAATGTATATTGATACAGCCACTATGGAGAACAGTACGGAGGTTCCTTAAAAAACTAAAACTAGAAATACCATACGACCCAGCAATCCCACTACTGGGCATACACCCTGAGAAAACCATAATTCAAAAAGAGTCTGTACCAAAATGTTCACTGCAGCTCTATTTACAATAGACAGGACATGGAAGCAATCTAAGTGTCCATCATCGGATGAATGGATAAAGATGTGGCACATATATACGATGGAATATTACTCAGCCATAAAAAGAAACGAATTGGAGTTATTTGTACTGAGGTGGATGGAGTTAGAGTCTGTCATACAGAGTGAAGTAAGTCAGAAAGAGAAAAACAAAAACAGTATGCTAACACATATATATGGAATCTAAGGAAAAAAAAAAGGTCATGAAGAACCTAGTGGCAAGACGGGAATAAAGACACAGACCTACTAGAGAATGGACTTGAGGATATGGGGAGGGGGAAGGGTAAGATGTGACAAAGTGAGAGAGTGGCATGGACATATATACACTACCAACCGTCAAGTAGATAGCCAGTGGGAAGCAACCGCATAGCACAGGGAGATCAGCTCTGTGCTTTGTGACCACCTAGAGAGGTGGAATAGGGAGGGTGGGAGGGAGGGAGATGCAAGAGGGAAGAGATATGGGAACATATGTATATGTATAACTGATTCACTTTGTTATAAAGCAGAAACTAACACACCATTGTAAAGCAATTATACTCCAATAAAGATGTTAAAAAAAAAAAAAGGAATGATTTCAGTGAGCCCAGACTCTTGCATCTTCCCGTGCATAGAAAAGCGCTAAATTCCTTAACTTGAGATACAGTAAGTCCCTGCAAACGACCCTTCAAGTTTCAAACTTTCAAAGATGCAGATGAGCGTTCCATCAACGTTAGGTGTGAGTGAAACTGCAGCTTGCTCTCCACCTCCTATTGCTGACGATCCTTCAGCTCTACACTCTCCCACCTCCTCTCCCTCCTCCAGTCAGTAACTCTTTTTGCCTGTTCACTCGATGCCAGCCCCTGTATGCCAGCTGTTCTACTGTACTACTGTACTTTTCAAGGTACTGTACTGTAAGATTAAAAATGTTTTATTTATTCTTTGTTTTTTTATGTATTATTTGTGTGAAAAGTATTATAAACCTATTACAGTACAGTACTATTATAGCCAATTGTGTTAGTTGGATACCTAGACTAACTTTGTTGGACTTACAAACAAGTTGGACTGATAAACGTGCTCTCAGAATCAGAACTCATTCTTATGTACGGGACTTACTGTACCTAGTTTTCTTTTATTAACAGTAATCTTTTGTTCCTACTACCTGCCCCTTGTTGCAAAACTCCTATATATCCTAGCTCCCCGCCTCGCCTCCTCAGAGCAGTTTTCTCAGGGTTACTTGAAATGCTGCCTCCCGGACTTGAAGTCCTCAGTATGTCCACTGAAGAAAACACAACTCTCAATTTTCAGGCTGTGAATATTTTTTTTCAGTTGACAATACCTTACCCCTTCTATAACTGTTATGGTAACCTACTGTGTTAGGTGGGTCCCTACCCTAGGTTTGATTGACAACACATTACTGCCAAGAACGTATGAAAGAGTTTATTACTTCCATAATGGAAGTGTCTGGGGAGGGCAGGGAAGGCCTCTTAAGTAGGTGGGAAGTGCCTTGACAGAACAAGGAAAGGAGCCTGGCCTGAGTTTTTTGTTTTTTGTTTTTTAAATTTTTATTGGAATATAGTTGATTTACAATGTGTGTTAGTTTCTGCTGTACAGCAAAGTGAATCAATTATACATAAATATATATCCACTCTTTTTTAGATTCTTTTCGCATATAGGTCATTACAGAGTCCTGAGTAGGGTTCCCTGTGCTATATAGTAGGTCCCTATTAGTTATCTATTTTATTTAATTAAAAAAATTTTTTTGGCCGCACCACACAGCACATGGGATCTTAGTTCCCAGACCAGGTATTGAACCTGTGCCTCCTGCATTGGAAGTGGAGAGTCTTCACCACTGGACCACCAGGGAAGTCCCCCTATTTTATATATGTTAGTGTGTATATGTCAATCCCAATCTCCCAATTTAACCTTCCCCACCCCCCTTTCCCCCCAGTAACTGTGTTTGTTTTTCACATCTGTGACTCTATTTCTGTTTTATAAATAAGTTCATTTGTGCCATTTTTTTAGATTCCACATATAAGCGATATAATATATTTGCCTTTCTCTGTCTGACTTACTTCACTCAGTATGAGAATCTCTAGGTCCATCCATGTTGCTGCAAATTTTGGCCTGAGGTTGTTTGTTTGTTTGTTTGTTTGTTTGTTTTAATTGAGATTAGGAGGTGGGCTAGTGTGAGATTTTGCACACAAAGGCAGGGGCTACCAAGGATTTAATCTCTTACCAGCACCAAAGAAGTAAGCACCCAGGGCTTCTTGTCATCTTGTACCGATGTGGGGCACCAGGAGAAGGAAGGATGAGGCTTTAAAAGTTGTCAGCAGTCAAACATTAAAAAATGGAGTCAGACTTCTAGATTCTCATCTGTCATGTAAAGAGCTTAGAAGGTGACATTCCTATAATCCTCACCAGAAAAAAGCAAACAAACTTAAAATTAACGACTCAGATCTATCAAACCATTAATCACAGGGCCGACTGCTGTCTCCAAAATTGGAGAGACAGTGAAATAGAAATTTTGAAATATGCCCACAATATTCTGCTCTTAACAATGCCTGTCCTCAAAAGATTCTGTTTTACCAGTGCCTAACTGACATGGTGGGAGGGTGAACTAGGAGATAGATGGGCCCCTGGGCCAGACAGCTGGTGTTTGTCAAGTGGAGCAAAACTGAAGTTTTGTCCTCAGCCAGACAAGAATGATGCCCGTTTCCCTTCCTCCACTGATATGGAGGGAATGAACTGGCAGTGGGGAATTTGTTGCAGCAAAAATAGAAATGGAGTTTTTCCTCTCCTGAGAACAAGGAAAGTAAAGGGAACAGTGATCAGCCTAGAGAAGAAACCAACAGGCCTGAAAGAGTTAATCACTCCTAGCTATATTTTAACTGTTACTAATCTGTAGTGTCTGTAACTAGATTCATCCTTCACAAAGCTAACCTATCACTACCTGACACTATGTGAATTACATCCTGCACCTATCACCCCCTAACTCTGTGTGATGTAAATTACATCCTGCACCTGGTGTTTAAGCTCCCTGCACTCCCTTGTAACAAGTCACCCCTTGTCGCTTTTTGCATTTCAGAAAGAAGGTCACAGGTCAATAAGCCAGAGACAAACAGGCCCAGTTACCGGGTCGGGCCGCCTGACGCCAGATGTGACTGTTTTGAAATAATGCAAGAAGAAGAAAAATGCAAGACCTTCATGACTTCGATCCTTATCATACACCCCCGGACTTCAAGCCCCACCTATAAGATCTCCTCTGATTCCTCGGGAAGTGAGGGCACAGTTCTTGAGGCACTAGCCTGCTGTGTTTTCGCCTTTGCCTGGCAAAGAATTAAAAGCTATCTTTCTTTTCCTCCAAAAACTCTGTCTCCATATTCCTGTTCAGCATCAGTGCACAGAGAGCCAAGGTTTTTTTGGCAACAGGGGAAATTGCTAACTTGAGTCTCCTCTAGCCTTTCTGCTTGACCTAAGTTGAGGGAGAGAGGGACCTCAGAAAGAGTTGTGAGGTTGAGAGTTTTGTTTTGTTTTGTTTAAACCCCAACAGCAAACACGTGGTGTGTTTTCCGAAACCACTTCACCAGCTCTCCAATTCCAACTGGGTGTCTTACAACTCAATTCTACCACTAACCAAAATTAACACCAGATTCCACAGTTGAAGGGCCCAGTCCTGTTGTTGGGGGAACCTCTGACCATAACTGCCCACCCTGGCCAGACACGATAGTAACCACTTGCAATGAGTTATCTTACAACAGGAGGTTCTGGTAAGGAATGCAGAACTAACAAGCTACCACCAACCGTAAGAATTCGGGAAAGGTCAAAAGGAGAGAAGAGATGCCAGTCCATATATCTTACCAACCTCCCAGAATCCTTCTCACTGGAATCCATCTTGGCTGAGCGATGGGCGTGCCACCAGGAAGGACCCTGAGTCAGAATGATCGGCCAGAGACAACCCAGACACGAACCCCATTACTATAAAACGTGAGACTTTGAGCTATGTGGCAGAGCAGTTCTTCTGGGTTCCCTTACCCTGCTGCTCTCCACCTGGGCGCCCCTTCCCAGTGAAATCTCTCGCTTTGTCAGCATGTGTGTCTCCTTGGACAATTCATTTCTGAGTGTTAGACAGGAGCCCATTCTCAGGCCCTGGAAGGGGTTACCCTTCCTGCAACACCACAAGACTGCCCCCATGTCAGATGCCAGCTGCAAATGCAAGGCCCAGGCCACACACATTTCTGGATGGCTGACTACAAATTCAGAAGTTCCCTATAACCCCTCATGTTTGTTCATTTGATAGAACGACTATTAGAACTAAGAAAAATGCTTTACTTATTATTATCAGTTTATTTTAAAAGATACAAGTCAGGCACAGCCAAATGGAAAGGGTGCACAGGGCAAAGTAGGGGAACAGGGGTAGGAAGGTTCCATGCCCTCTCCTGGCATGACAGCCTCCCAGCACAGTGATGTGTTCACCAACCCAGATATCTCTGAATCCCAAAGTTTAGGGGTTTTGATGGAGTTTTCAACACTGGGGGCTTGAGGGTGGGCTGGGCTGGAAGTTCTAAGCCTCTAATCATAGCTTGTTCTTCCTGGTAACCATCCCCCATCATGAAATCATCTATGGGTCTGGAAACAGTTGCCTCATTAGAATGTAAGATGTTACTATCACATGGGAAATTCCAAGGGCTTTAGGAGGTCTTTGCTAAGAACCATGGACAAAGACCAAATATCTTTCTTATACCATAGAAGGTCACAGTCTATGGTCACATACTGAGACCCAATCATGGGACTATAAAACATTTCCTTTCCACCCTCAACGTACCACCACATCAAGAAGACACCTAATAACAGTATAAAACACTGACAGAACTGTATGTTTCAGAACTTATTTACAAGTCTCTATAGTACTCCTAAAGATGACATGGGAGACAAAAGCAAGGACACCTGAAGGTATTTTAGCCTCTGACAGCCACAGCAAATAATAAACAACTCCAAACCCTAGTCAGATAAACCTAAAATCTCATACTACAGGCCTAAAAACCTCAGTTCCTTTTCACGGTACGTCATGTCTGGTATTCAACAAAAGATTAAAAGGCACAATAAAAGACTTAAAAAACACATCTCCTAAAAAAATAACCAAAAAAAGGAGGGGAAAAAAAGAGAGAGAAAAAAAAAAACCCCAACACATCTCTGGGATTAGGACAAGCAAAAGAACCTGATTCAGATGTAGCAGATATATGCTGGAATTATCAGACCAGTCATTTAAAGCAACCATGATTCATATGCTAAGTGCTCTAACGGAAATAATGGATGACCTGCAAGAACAGATAGGTAACATGTGCAGAGCTGGAAACTCTAAAAAAGAACCAAAGGGAAAGCAAAGAAATTTTTAAGAAAACAAAAGAACAGAACAAAAATAAAGAATTCCTTTTGGGGGGGGACCTGACCATTACAGTGGAAATGTGTGAGAAAAAAGAATCAGCAACCTTGAGGAGCCGTCACTAGAACTTTCTGAACTGAAATGCAAAGATAAGAAAAGGGTAAAAAGACAGAACAGAAATCCAAGAGCTTTGGGACAATTAAAAAAGGTGTAACATATACAAAATGGGAATACATGAAGCAGAAGAAATAAACAGGATACGTAAAACAATGATGAGTGAGATTTTCCCCCAGATTAATAATGGATACCAAAATAGAGATGTAGGCAGCTCAGAGGTCACCAAACAGGATAAAAACCCTAAAAATGCACACCTAGAAATATATATTCAAACTCAAGAAAAATCAAAAACAAAAAAAGTCTTGAAATGTCAGGGAAAAAAAAACCTTAGTTACAGAGAAACAAGGATAAGAAGTAAATTGGACTTTTCTTTTCAGAAACCATGCAAGCAGGAAGAGAGTTTTGTGGAACACAGTGTGTTGAAAGAGAAACCACCCAACTAGAATTTTGTGTCAAGCAAAATTATCTTTCAAGTGAGGGAGAAATAAAGACTTCCAAAAAAATTGAGAGAATTTGTCACCAATACCCCTGCTTTGCAAGAAATGTTAAAAGAAATTCATCAGGAAGAAGGTAAATGATAAAGGTTAAGTGTTAGAGAAGGAACAAATGAAGGTAATAATTAAATTGTTTTTGTTATTCTTAATTAATCTGACATAACATTTTGTTGAAAATAATAATAGCAGCAACATATTCAGTAATTACAGCTTTTGGATGAGTGAAATGAATGACAGAAATGTTACAAGGGGCAAGGGAGAGAATTTGCACATCCAGTGAAATGTTATGGTATTACTTCAGAGAGGAGTTGGGTTAGTTGTAAATGTATACTACAAACTCAAGGGCAATGACTAAAAATGTAAAAAAAAAAAAAAGTTATAATGATATGCTAAGAGAAGAGAAAAAATGGAATCAAGTAAAATGTCCCCTAAAAGGTAGAGAAGACAGAAGAAAAGTGGAAGACAAAAGAGAAACAAAGAACAAGGGCAACAAATAAAAAATGGTAAAAATATGGTAGATATTAATCGAGCTATATCAATAATCACTTTAAACATCAGTGGTCTAAATACAATAAGTGAAACAAAAAAAACCTGTCATATTGGATTAAAAAACAAAACAAAACTAAACTGGGCTTCCCTGGTGGCACAGTGGTTAAGAATCCACCTGCCAATGCAGGGGACATAGGTTCGATCCCTGGTCCGGGAAGATCCTACATGTCATGGAGCAACTAAGCCCGTGCGCCACAACTGCTGAGCCTGCGCTCTAGAGCCCGCGAGCCACAACTACTGAAGTCCGCGTGCCCTAGAGCCCGTGCTCCGCAACAAGAGAAGCCACCGCAATGAGAAGCTCACGCACCGCAATGAAGAGTAGCCCCCACTCGCCACAACTAGAGAAAGCCCGCGTGCAGCAAAGAAGACCCAACGCAGCCAAAAATTAATTAATTAATTAATTAAAAAAAAAAAAAAGAATACCAAGGGGGTCAGCATGGATGAGTGGCTGGAAGGCTGGTACCAGGAAGTCATGAGGACTCACACCAACCAGGGCTTGGAAATCCAAAAAAGGGCTGCAGACCCTACTAATTGCTCGCTAAATGCATCAGGAGCCTTGTACACCAGCTGCTTGGGATACTCTGCCTGCAGACACTTCCAACTGGCCCATGGGCACACCCAGTGCTCCATATACATCAACCCACACCCTATGTCTGGCTCCTCACATGACCCCCAGATGAGGAGCGCAAGACTGCACAGTAAACACACACCTGTAGCTCATAAGCACACACATGTAGCCGGCTTGACTAGGTGGGATTGGGAAGACATACAAACGTGAGCATTTCAGGGGAAGCAAACACAGCACCCAGCCTGGATGTGAGGGATCAAGGAAAGGCATAGAATCTTAAGAATTCTGTCCAAAAGAGGGAACAAGAGGCATGAAGTGGGCATCCACAGAAAAAGCCTGAGAGAAGCTCAGAATATCCATCTGGGTTGAATGGTGAAGGTGTTTCTCTCCCAAAGCCAGTCAGTAAAAAGTGGAAGAGGTGACTGTTTCTTCAAATGCAAAGACAGCAACACAACACTTCGTGGAAAATGAAGAAGGAAAAAAAAATGAAGATTGTAAGGCATTCTACTAGCTCAACAAGAAAAGCCACAACATGGACATATATACACTACCAAACGTAAAATAGATAGCTAGTGGGAAGCAGCCGCATAGCACAGGGAGATCGGCCCTGTGCTTTGTGACCGCCTGGCGGGGTGGGATGGGAAGGGTGGGAGGGAGGGAGACACAAGAGGGAAGAGATATGGGAACATATGTATATGTATAACTGATTCACTTTGTTATAAAGCAGAAACTAACATCATTGTAAAGCGATTATACTCCAATAAAGATGTTAAAAAAAAAAAGAAGAAGAAAAGCCACAAGTATCTATTGATTCCAGAAAATAATGATGCTGGTTATTATTTCCATGGCAAGAAACTGTTTTGTAAACAATCATACTTGAGCACTTCTGCTCTGCAAGCCTAAGCCCTGGAATTATTGATACATTCGAAAGCACCCAAAAGTAAGCAATAGACTTCAGAAACACCCGCTAAGGGCAGGAAAAAAGGGAAACAAATTTTAACACAGGCAATGTACTAATGTTATATTTTACTTTTCTGAAATTCACCTTTCTTTAGTTTACAGTTACTGTAAAACGGTGACTAAAAAGTGAATAAAACTTTTTAGGGTGACAAACCCATGGAGGAGCAGGAACATTTCTCAAGGGGTAGCTACACCCAAGGGCTTCCCATAGGATACGGATGTCTGTGCCCAGGAAAGACTCTGGGGGAAGACACCCAAGGATTTCATACAGCCTAGTTACAGGTGGTTATTCTCTGCTTTCCTCTCGTGGTAAAGTATCCACAAACCAAAAACTACACCTTTAAACATGAGCCATTCATTGGCTGTGGGAAAATGACAAAATTCCGCATCCCCCTCTGCCAAAGAGTAGCTGTGGGACCTTGTGTAAGAATTTAACTTCTTGGATCCTTCAATGTTTGCTTCTAAAAAGTGAGCTTAATATTTATTAGGTGTTAGGATTAAATGAGATCTGTGTAAGGTGTATGCACAGTCCCTGATATATGGTGAGCATTAAATAATTTTTATTTCCATTAATAATACTATTGATTTTATTACTAAATAAATGAACGCATAAATTTTCCGCCCTGGAAAAAAAAAATACCGCGTCTGTTTGACATGCACCACGGAGGACAAATATTTGATAATGATGCTGTGAATTAGAGACACAGTTGGCTTTGGGAAGGCGGGGAGGGACCTGGAATTTATGGATTTAATGCCAGCCCTAGGAAGAGCTAGGCTAGGGCGACAGGTTCGTGGATTTGAGACTCTGCTTCCCCAAACATTTGGAAAACTCCGGAGAAAACGGGTCCTCTTGGGGAGAAAGGTGGCACTGGGGTCCCCACAGACTAAAGCTCCACCCACACTTAAAGACCAGACACAGAGTCTGAAGACTCTACCCGAGGTCAATGCACAATCTGAGGAGAGACGGGTTGCGGGCGCAGAGCTGCCCAGAGAGGCTCCGGGACCAAAGTCACCACGCACAGTGATGGGACAGGACGCCCGAAGTCTCGGCTGCTGGCCCAGCCCCCGCGCTGAGAGCTGGAGGGGGCTTAGGTCTGAGCTGAGCCCCGGGCGGACTTAGGTCTGCAGACTCCGGAGTTGACCGCAGCAGGGTTCGGGTCCCACAGTGGCAGGTTCCGACTCAACCCCTCCTCCCTGTCCTGGGACACCTGGCCCCTCAACTCACCATTTCCTGGCTTCTGGGGTCCCCCTGGGGTCCTCCCTTCCACTCCTGCCGCCTCTGCAGTTCACAGCATCATATACGCTGCAGAGAGACACCTGGGAACCGGGAGAGCAGATGAAACGCGACACTGAGCACCTCCAGGAGCCCCTATGTGGTCGGCTAAGTGTTGCCCCACCCACCTTCCCATGCTGCGCCCCTGATTGGACAATTCATGAGAACCCACCCCCTTTCCCTGAGTGACAGCAAGGCAGAAGGTCACGTGGTTGAACATAATGAGTTTCAGCCAGTGGGCTGGAACTTGCCCCCTCCAGGGAAGTTTGCTTTTAAACAAGACTTTTTCATAGGTGTTCCTAACCAATATTATGCATAATCACACAGTGAAAGCCACAGGGCTTATGGGAAAAATGGGATTGGGTGGGGTTCAACACTCAAAACTTGTCACTGACATTGAAAAAGAAAAGGAATCTAATAAAAGAGCATCTTACCTATATTGAATGGTTAAGAAATACAAAAGCACTACAAGAAACAGAGCACTTTACCTTGAAAGAGGCCTGTCCTTTGCTTGTAGAAGTGATCATTAGAAGTATTGACACTTGTGAGTTATAATGAAGAGGTGGAAGGAGAGTTACCTAAAATCACACAGAAAGTCAGAACCCAGATGGATATGGGGATCCTTCATAACACCTGAGAGGCACTGAATGAGCTGGCAGTGTCTTGAGCTGTGCGCATGTGTTCTGTGTATTTCTGAGCAGCTAGGTTCACCTGGGTGCAGTTTTCTGCAGTTAACTCCAGTTTCTCTTGTGTGCCTTGCAAATGAAATTGCACATAAGCAAACATAAAATTTACATTATGTTCAAATTGTTTCCAAATTTATCTATATCCAGAAAAATATCATGTTTTCAAAAAAGCATTATAGCAGAACTGACTGCATGTAGATGTAGATATAATTTTTTTCTGAACCATTTGAAAGTTGAAAATATCCTGACACTTCACCATTAAATATATCAGCATGAATCACCCAGAATCAGGACATTGTCCTGTGTAACCATAATACCAATACCACGCTTCAAAAGTTGAGACTATTTTGGTATCATCTAATATTCAGTCCATATCAAACCAAGCAGAACCTGTGGGGACTTTACAGGGATACCCCTGTATCCCCACCTGATGTTTATATTGTAGAAAATCTTTAGCCTCCTAGGCCTTCCCGGAGTTCCAAAGAGCAAATTTAATAAGAGAAGGGGGAGAATGCTGAAACAAAGGAAAAGGGTCAAGCAAGACAAAATAATAATAGTTTAGCCAGAAAACAAAGTCAAGGACCTGAGTTCCTCCTCAAGGGTATATTTAATAATCTGAGCTGTATCTTTGAGTTGTTTTTCTGATAATAAAACTCCCACCAGGTGGAAGAAGTTAACTGTATGCTGACCACAAACACATGGACCCCAGAGTGGCTGGAACCAGAAAGTTGATGCTGTTAACTCCTGAAATACCACCCTGTTACCTCACCATCCACTAATTAGAGAATTGTGCAGCATGACCCTCTTCCTCACTTTGTCTATAAAACATTTCCCTTAAAGCCACTGGGGAGTCCAATTTGTTCATAAGTCCAACAAAGTTAGCCTAAGTACCCAAGTAACACAATTGGCTATGTAGTACTGTACTGTAATAGATTTATAATCTTTTACACACAAATAATACATAAAAAACATCTTTTTGCCTCCACTCTCTCAATTATTTTCACTTTTTTTTTTCATTTTTATCCCTTGGTGCTTCTTTGCTGTACCAGCTACATCACCGCTGCTTTTACACTTGCTTCCAGACATCTGGGCTTGAAATAAAGATGCTGTGCTACTGTACTCGATACGGTACTGTACAGTAAAGTACACAAAAGCATAACCACTTGTAGAGGATGCACGCACGTGACAATGTATGCCAGACACGTGAACTAACTTACATGATTGGACATGCGAACCCATGTTTGTATCTTTGAAAGTACTCAACTTCAAGATTTGTGTGTAGGGGACTTACCGTATTCCAATATTTCCTTTTTGTAGGTGGCTTTTTTCAAACTAGGATTCAATCCACCTTCCTATAACAATTAGGTTATTGACTTTTTAGTGTCTTTTGATTTAGTCCTACTCAGAACCTCACCTCCCCCCCCACCCGCCCCGCTGTTTTTTATTATGTCATTGACTCTTAAAGACGCCAGAACAGAATCTGGCTTTGTCCGCTTGCTTGAAATATACTCTTGAATAAAACTATACTTGAAAGGAATTATTCATAGAGTAAGTCTTATTAAATGAGAAAATTGGGTAAATTGGAAAAAAATGTTAGTGGGCAAATTGCTCCTCAGGCAAGTTCTCAAATGAGGCATTGAAGGATAAACGTGCCCAGGAGTGTCCTCAAAGGTGCCCGGGTAGGAGGAAGAAACGGGCTCAAGCCAAGACTAGTTGTTCTTCCTGACTACCTATTTCTCACATGTTCCCATGCCAATCCAACCCAGCATAAGGGTTTTGAAATATTTCAGGGTTGAGCAAGAAAAAAGATATGACCACACACAAGGTGGCAGCAGCACACACAAGGTTTACTAGGCAATACTTGGACCAGTATGCATGCAGGGGAAGTACCTGGGAGCATGACATTTTGAAGAGGTAATGGCATGGAAATCACTACTCAGAAGGGTAGAAGGGCAAGGGAACTCTCACTAGAGAGAGGGGAGGTGGTCAGTGAGGAAACTTACATGTCTAGTTGATGTCACTCAGCAGCCTCGTGGGGATCTCTGGCTTAGACAGCTCTAAAGGACATCAGGGATTAAGGCATTTTACAGCCACAGGGTTTATCTTTTTTATGGAATCACATGTTGTGTGCAGTTTCACAGGGTATGCAAAGCAGGCAGATTCTAAACGAAATGGCAACTTTATCAAACAGTAAGCCTCTATATTAACAAGGGATTGATTCTAGAGCCTCTGTATTCTTATTCAGTATTTTGGTTTTTTCCTCTGATAATGAACTCTGGAGATTATTTTGGTATATTACTATTTTCCATATTCTCTCTCATGTTCCCCCACCTAAAATGTCTTAGTTCTCCTTGAAAAATTCCCTTCCTTGTGAATTTGAGAATCTACATCTTTACTTTCTAAAAATTACATTATGGTTTTAACTATATTACATTAAATCAAATATTTGGGGTGAAAATCAGCTCTTTCCAATATTGTAACCATTGATAAAGATGGTATGTCTCTACTTAATCAGGGATTTTATTTCCTGTCATATTACTTCATCATAATGTGTTCTCTTTTCTCTATTGTATTTGTTAATTTATTTAAAAATATTTATTTATTTGGTTGCTGGGTCTTAGTTGCAGCAGGTGGGCTCGTTAGTTGCAGCTCCAGGTCTCCTTAGTTGCAGCTCCAAGGCTCCTTAGTTGCAGCACATGGGCTCCCCAGTTGCAGCATGCAAACTCTTAGCTGTGGCATGCATGTGGGATTTAGTTCCCTGACCAGGGATTGAACCCGGGCTCCCTGCATTGGGAGCACGGAGTCTTTATCCGTTGTGCCACCAGGGAAGTCCCTGTTGTATTTGTTCAGAATTCATTGATTTGTCATTATTTTTATGATTACCTTCCTTCCAATCCTCCAAATTTACTCTTCTCTTCTTTTTAAAATTTCCTAAGGCGGAGCTCAGATTATTGATTTCAGACATTTCTTCTCTTCTAACATAAGCATATAGTGCAATAAGTTTCCCTCTTGGCACTATTTTATTTCCATTCTACAAACTTTGAAGTGCTGTATTTTTGTGTTCATTACTTTTGTCTATTTAAAAAAATTTTTTTGAGGGTTTCAATTTTTACCATAGGTTATTTATAAGTGTGTTGAATAATTTCCAATTATTTGGAGATTTTCTAGTCATTTTTATGTTATTGCTTTGAAATTGGTTCCATCATGGTCAGTGAACATCCTCTGTATGATTTCAATTCTTTTATATTTCTTGAGTGCTTTTTTAATGGCCCAGAATATGTTCTATTTTGGTGGATGTTTTATGGGGGCTTGACAGTAACGTGTATTCTGATGTTGTTGAATGGAGTGTACTATAAATTTCAACCCAGTGTTCTATAAATGTCAACATGATACTGATGTTTGATAGTTGCTCAGTTTTCCTATATTCTTGCTGACTTTTTGTTGAGTAACACTGTCACTTCCTGAGGGGGGGGGGGTACTGAAGTCCCTAGTTATAATTTTGGATTACTCTATTTTTACTTTCAGTTATGTAAGTTATTTTTTTAGATTTTGATTTTATCGTGAATATTTTCAAAAGTACAGAAAACCTCAAAGTATTTTAGGTGAACACCTGCATACTCACAACATAGATTTTACCATTTTTAATACTTGCTTTGTCTCATAGCTATGAACAATATATCAATGAAACCATGTTATGTTTTGATGTGTCTCACTCTTTTTTTCCAGCTTTATTAAGGTAGGATTGACAAATTCAAATTATGTTACTTAGGTTGTACAATGTGGTTTCTTTTCTTTTTAAGATACACAATATCATGATATATCTTTTTTTGTTTCGTGTATTGGGTTGGCCTTTCGTTCGGGTTTTTCTATAAGAGCTTACAGAAACCCAAAGGAACTTTTTGGCCAACCCAATATTTTGATTCTCTGTTGTAATCACTATGTTCTTGGTGGATTGACTTTTTATCATCAGGTAATGTGCTTTTTTGTTCCTAGTAATTTTTTTTGATACAAAATATACTTTATTTCACGGATACAGATACTCGGGATTTTATTATTACTATTGGGTTGACCAAAAAGTGACTTTGGTTTTTAAGTAAAAATAAAAGACACATTTTTCATTTTCACCAAGGACTTTATTGAACAATGTATTCACCTTTTTGTTCCACTACCCTCTGCCATTTTCAGGCAACTTCATAATTCCATCTTCCCAAAACTTTTTATCTTTTTGAGCAAAGAATGTTCCAGGTGCCTTTTACAGTCTTCCAGGGAATTGAAATTTTTTCCATTAAGAGAATTTTGTAAAGATCGAAATAAATGGAAATCCAAAGGTGTAATGTCTGGTGAATACGGTGGATGAATCAGAACTTCCCAGCCAAGCTGTAACAGTTTTTGCCTGGTCATCAAAAAAACATGCGGTCTTGCGTTATCCTGATGGAAGATTATGCGTTTTCTGTTGACTAATTCTGGACGATTTTCGACAAGTGCTGCTTTAAGTTGGTCTACTTGGGAGCAGTACTTGTTGGAATTAATCATTTGGTTTTCCAGAAGGAGCTCATAATAGCGGACTCCCTTACAACCCACCCTATGCACAACATCACCTTCCTTGGATGAAGACTGGCTTCTGGTGTGGTTGGTTCATTTCGCTTGCTCCATGATCTCTTCCATTCCATGTTATTGTACAGTATCCACTTTTCATCACCTGTCACAATTTGTTTTAAAAACGGAACATTTTCATTATGTTTAAGTAGAGAATCGCATGTGGAAATACGGTCAAGAAGGTTTTTTTCGATTAACTTATGTGGAACCCAAACATCAAAGTGATGAACATAACCAAGCTGGTGCAAATGATTTTCAACACGTAATTTGGATATTTTGAGTATGTCGGCTATCTCCTGCGTGGTATAACATTAATTGTTCTCAATTAATGTCTTGATTTGATCGTTATCAACTTCAACAGGTCTACCCAGCCGTGGAGCATCATCCAGCAAGAAATCTCCAGCACGAAACTTTGCAAACCACTTTTGACATGTTTGATCAGTCACAACACCTTCTCCATACACTGCACAAATCTTTTTTTTGCATTTCAGTTGCTTTTTTACCTTTCTTGAAATATTAAAGCATAATATGCCGAAAATGTTGCTTTTTTCTTCCATCTTTAATATTAAAATGGCTACACAAAAATTCACCAAATTTGATACGTTTTTTTTGAATGGACACTGATATAACAGCTGTCACAATACAATCTAACAAAACTGTCTCGAATGAAGTTAAAGACAACCAAGTGCTACTAGAGCCATCTTATGGAAAAAACAGAATGAACATACGGCCAATCCAATATTATTATTGTTTACATGTTATAACTTTTCCAATACATACAGTAAATTTACACTTGTTAAAATTGAAATTAGATTTGAAGAAAACCACGTTCCATTTATTTTTGAGGGGTATCCCACTGTAGTAACGGGTCCTGTTGATTATCCATTCATGCAGTGAAGGATGTTGGAGTACCATCCAGGTTTTGGCAATTATAAATTGAGCTTCTAAGAAGCATTTCTACCTGCAGTTTTTCATGAATGTAAGTTTTTATTCCTGAAAAGAAACTATCTTGAGTGGGAAAGTTGCATCAATTGTTGTGTGATATAATAGTATAAAAGAAAATACTGCACCGATATCTCAAGTGATTGTACTATTTTGCACTCCCACCAGCAGTGGATGAGAGATCCAGTTGCTCCATGGCTTAAACAGCTTTTAGTATCATCAGCAATTTTCATTGTGGCCATTTTTATGGGTATGTATTATGCAATTAATGTGCTTCTAATATGGAAGTTTGAAGGCATAAATAATATAATGATTCCATCCAGTAATCCCACTCCTGGGCATATATCTGGACAAAACTATAATTCAAAAAGACACATGTACCCCAATTATCATAGCAGCACTATTCACAATAGCCAAGTCGTGGAAGTAACCTAAATGTCCATTCACAGACAAATGGATAAAGAAGATGTGGTACATATATACAATGGAATACTTCTCAACCATAAAAAGGAATGAAATAGTGCCATTTGCAGCAACATGGATGGACCTAGAGATTATCATACTAAGTGAAGTCAGTCAGAAAGAGAAAGACAAATACCATATGATATCACTTATATGTGGAATCTAAAATATGACACAAATGAACTTATCTGGGAAACAGAAACAGGCTCACAGACATAGAAAACAGACTTGCAGACTTGTGGTTGCCAAGGGGAAGTGGATGTGGGGGAGAGATGGATTGGGAGTTGTGGATTAGCAGATACAAACTATCATATAGAGAATGGATAAACAATAAGGTCCTACTGTATAACACAGGGATCTATTGAATATATTCAATATCCTATAAAAAAACCATAAGGAAAAGAATATGAAAAAGAATATATATATGTATAACTGAACCACTTTGCTTTACAGCAGAAATTAACACAATATTGTAAATCAAATGTACTTCAATAAAATAACTTAAAAAGAACATAATGATTCTACATTAAAAAGGAAGATAGGATAATATATTTTGAATGTTTCTATTTGTGAACAGCAAGGAACTGTAAAACTGTCAGAAATTCCTAAAATTTAAAAACCGCAATGAAGGTAGAAGGACGTGCTCTCACTCCCTCTTGTGAGAACACCAGAATCACAAATAACTGCTGGACAATCATCAACAGGAAGACACTGGAACTCACCAAAAAAGATACCCCACATCCAAAGACAAAGGAGAAGATACAATGAGGCTGTAGGAGGGGCGCAATCACAGTAAAATCAAATCCCATAACTGGTGGGTGGGTGACTCACAGACTGGAGAACACTTATACCACAGAAGTCCACCCACTGGAGTGAAGGTTCTGAGCCCCACGTCAAGCTTCCCAACCTGGGGGTCTGGCAACGGGAGGAGGAATTCCTAGAGAATCAGACTTTGAAGCCTAGTGGGAATTGATTGCACGACTTCAACAGGACTGGGGGAAACAGAGACTCCACTCTTGGAGGGCACACACAAAGTAGTGTGTGCATTGGGAACCAGGGGAAGGAGCAGTGACCCCGGGGGAGACTGAACCAGACCTACCTGCTAGTGTTGGAGGGTCTCCTGCAGAGGCGGGGGGTGGCTGTGGCTCACCATGGGGACAAGGACACTGGCAGCAGAAGTTCTAGGAAGTAATCCTTGGTGTGAGCCCTCCCAGAGTCTGTCATTAGCCCCACCAAAGAGCCCAGGTAGGCTCCAGTGTTGGGTTGCCTCAGGCAAAACAACAAACAGGGAGGGAACCCAGCCCCACCCATCAACAGTCAAGTGGATTAAAGTTTTACTGAGCTCTGACCACCACAGCAACAGCCAGCTCTACCAACCACCAGTCCCTCCCATCAAGCCTCTTAGATAGCCTCCTCCACCAGAGGGCAGAGAGCAGAAGCAAGAAGAACTACAATCCTGCAGCCTGTGGAACAAAAACCACATTCACAGAAAGATAGACAAGACAAAAAGGCAGAGGGCTATATACCAGATGAAGGAACAAGATAAAACCCCAGAAAAACAACTAAATGAAGTGGAGATAGGCAACCTTCCAGAAAAAAAAATCAGAATAATGATAGTGAAGATGATCCAGGACCTTGGTAAAAGAATGGAGGCAAAGATCGAGACGATGCAAGAAATGTTTAACAAAGACCTAGAAGAATTAAAGAACAAACAAACAGAGATGACCAATAAAATAACTGAAATGAAAACTACACTAGAAGGAATCAATAGCAGAATAACTGAGGCAGAAGAATGGATAAGTGACCTGGAAGACAGAATGGTGGAATTCACTGCTGCGGAACAGACTAAAGAAAAAAGAATGAAAAGAAATGAAGACAGCCTAAGAGACCTCTGGGACAACATTAAATGCAAGAACATTCGCATTATAGGGGTCTCAGAAGGAGAAGAGAGAGAGAAAGGACCAGAGAAAATATTTGAAGAGATTATAGTCGAAAACTTCCCTAACATAGGAACGGAAATAGCCACCCAAGTCCAGGAAGCGCAGAGAGTCCCATACAGGATAAACCCAAGGAGAAACACGTCGAGACACATAGTAATGAAATTGGCAAAAATTAAAGACAAAAATTCTTGAAAGCAGCAAGGGAAAAACGACAAATAATATACAAGGGAACTCCCATAAGGTTAACAGCTGACTTTTCAGCAGAAAATCTACAAGCCAGAAGGAAGTGGCATGATATACTTAAAGTGATGAAAGGGAAGAATCTACAACCAAGATTACTCCAACCGGCAAGGATCTCATTCAGATTCGATGGAGAAATCAAAAGCTTTACAGACAAGCAAAAGCTAAGAGAATTCAGCACCACCAAACCAGCTCTACAACAAATGCTAAAGGAACTTCTTTAAGTGGGAAACACAAGAGAAGAAAAGGACCTACAAAAACAAACCCAAAACAATTAAGAAAATGGTCATAGGAAAATACATATCGATAATTACCTTAAACGTGAATGGATTAAATGCCCCAACCAAAAGACACAGGCTTGTTGAATGGATACAGAAACAAGACCCATATATATGCTGTCTACAAGAGACTCACTTCAGACCTAGGGACACATACAGACTGAAAGTGAGGGGATAGAAAAAGATATTCCATGCAAATGAAAATCAAAAGAAAGCTGGAGTACCTATACTCATATCAGATAAAATAGACTCTAAAATAAAGAATGTTACAAGAGACAAGGAAGGACACTACATAATGATCAAGGGATCAATCCAAGAAGATATAACAATTATAAATATATATGCACCCAACATAGGAGCACCTCAATACATAAGGCAACTGCTAACAGCTATAAAAGAGGAAATCGACAGTAACACAAAAATATTGGGGGACTTTAACACCTCACTTACACCAATGGACAGATCATCCAAAATGAAAATAAATAAGGAAACAGAAGCTTTAAATGACACAATAGACCAGATAGATTTAATTGATATTTATAGGACATTCCATCCAAAAACAGCAGATTACACTTTCTTCTCAAGTGTGCATGGAACATTCTCCAAGATAGATCACATCTTAGGTCACAAATCAAGCCTCACTAAATTTAAGAAAATTGAAATCATATCAAGCATCTTTTCTGACCACAACGCTATGAGATTAGAAATGAATTACAAGGAAAAAAACGTAAAAAAAACAAACACATGGAGGCTAAACAATACGTTACTAAATAACCAAGACATCACTGAAGAAATCAAAGAGGAAATTAAAAAATACCTAGAGACAAATGACAATGAAAACACGATGGCCCCAAACCTATGGGATGCTGCAAAAGCAGTTCTAAGAGGGAAGTTTATAGCTATACAAGCCTACCTCAAGAAACAAGAAACATCTCAAATAAACAATCTAACCTTACACCTAAAGGAACTAGAGAAAGAAGAACAAACAAAACCCAAAGTTAACAGAAGGAAAGAAATCATAAAGATCAGAGCAGAAATAAATGAAATAGAAACAAAGAAAACAATAGCAAAGATCAGTAAAACTAAAAGCTGGTTCTTTGAGAAGATAAACAAAATTGATAAGCCATTAGCCAGACTCATCAAGAAAAAGAGGCAGAGGACTTAAATCAATAAAATCAGAAATGAAAAAGGAGAAGTTACAACAGACACCGCAGAAATACAAAGCATCCTAAGAGACTACTACGAGCAACTCTATGCCAATAAAATGGACAACCTGGAAGAAATGGACACATTCGTAGAAAAGGTATAACCTTCCAAGACTGAACCAGGAAGAAATGGAAGATATGAACAGACCAATCACAAGGAATGAAATTGAAACTGTGATTAAAAATCTTCCAACAAACCAAAGCCCAGAACCAGATGGCTTCACAGGCGAATTTGATCAAACTTTTAGAGAAGAGTTAACACCTATCCTTCTCAAACTCTTCCAAAATATAGCAGAGGGAGGAACACTCCCAACTCATTCTATGAGACCACCATCACCCTGATACCAAAGATAAAGATTTATTCCTCAGATAAAGATTTAACAAAAAAAGAAAACTACAGGACAATATCACTGATGAACATAGATGCAAAAATCCTCAACAAAATACTAGCAAACAGAATCCAACAGCACATTAAAAGGATTGTACACCATGATCAAGTGGGGTTTATCCCAGGAATGCAAGCATTCTTCAATATACGCAAATCAATCCGTGTGATACACCATATTAACAAATTGAAGGATAAAAACCATATGGTCATCTCAATAGGTGCAGAAAAAGCTTTCAACAAAATCCAACACCCATTTATGATAAAAACTCTCCAGAAAGTAGGCATAGAGGGAAAATACCTCAACAGAATAAAAGCCATATATGACAAACCCACAGCCAACATCGTTCTCAATGGTGGAAAACTTAAACCATTTCCTCTAAGATCAGGAACAAGTCAAGCTTGCCCACTCTCACTACTATTATTCAACATAGTTTTGGAGGTTTTAGCCACAGCAATCAGAGAGGAAAAAGAAACAAAAGGAATCCAAATCGGAAAAGAAGTAAAGCAGTCACTGTTTGCAGATAACATGATACTATACACAGAGAAGCCTAAAGATGCTACCAGAAAACTACTAGAGCTAATCAATGAATTTGGTAAAGTAGAAGGATACAAAATTAAGGCACAGAAATCTCTTGCATTCATATACACTAATGATGAAAAATCTGAAAGAGAAATTAAGGAAACACTCTCATTTACCACTGTAACAAAAAGAATAAAATACCTAGGAATAAACCTAACTAAGGAGACCAAAGACCTGTATGCAGAAAACTGTAAGACACTGAAGAAAGAAATTAAGGATGATACAAACAGATGGAGAGATATACCATGTTCTTGGATTGGAAGAATCAACATTGTGAAGATGACCATACTACCCAAAGCAATCTACAGATTCAATGCAATCCCTATCAAACTACCACTGGCATTTTTCCCAGAACTAGAACAAAAAGTTTCACAATTTGTATTGAGACACAAAAGACCCCAAATAGCCAAAGCAATCTTGAGGAAAAAAAAAAAAAAAACGGAGCTGGCGGAATCAGTGCCCTGACTTCAGACTCTACTACAAAGCTCCAATTAAGAAAATAAGTCATTAAGACAACATGGTACTGGCACAGAAATAGAAATATACATCAATGTAAAAGTATAGCAACCCCAGAGATAAACCCACGCACATATGGTCACCTTATCTTTGATAAAGGAGGCAAGCATATACAATAGAGAAAAGACAGCCTCTTCAATAAGTGGTGCTGGGAAAACTGGACAGCTACATGTAAAAGTATGAAATTAGGACACTCCCTAACACCATATACAAAAATAAACTCAAAATGGATTAAAGACCTAAAATGTAAGGCCAGACACTCTAAAACTCTTAGAGGAAAACATAGGCAGAACAATCAATGAAGTAAATCACAGCAAGATCCTTTTGACCCACCTCCTAGAGAAATGGAAAGAAAAACAAAAATAAACAAATGGGACCTAATGAAACTTGAAAGCTCTTGCACAGCAAAGGAAACCATAAACAAGACAAAAAGACAACCCTCAGAATGGGAGAAAATATTTGCAAATGAAGCAACTGACAAAAGATTAATCTCCAAAATATACAAGCAAGTCATGCAGCTCAATATCAAAAAAACATCCCAATCCAAAATATGGGCAGAAGACCTAAATAGACATTTCTCCAAGAAGATATACAGATTGCCAATAAACACATGAAAGGATGCTCAACATCACTAAGCATCAGAGAAATGCAAATCAAAACTGCAATGTGGTATCACCTCACACCAGTCACAATGGCCATTATCAAATTTTACTTAATTTTTAACTACTATAAAACTATATATATTTTTAAAAAGGCATATTCAAGTGTGTCACATACAAATGTTACTACAGAAGAGGCCAACAACATGCTTACTGGCCTCGCCAGGTTAACTCTTGGTACAGCCCTCAGAACAAATGAAGCTTCCCCTTGTTACTTAGAAATGGAATGGTATCCTTAGATCACAAGGCAACTTGTTTAAAAACTCTATTTTTTACCATTTCCAACAGTTTATCATTGTAATCAAGAAAAATCTTGATAATATGCAAGAAGTTAGAAATCACAGAAATAAATTGGTTGCTGAAGCTCACGTAAGATAATTGTCATTAATCCCCTAATTTTAATTTTTGGCGTTCATCAAAACAGGCTCGTTTTTTCATTGAATTTGAATAAATATGATAAATCTGAACTAATACAATGTTTACTAAAAATATTCTTCCTATCTGTTTTATATATTTGTGATTCTTCATAAGAATCCTTCTGAAAAGAGGGTTCTACTCCTAAAAAAAGTCTTTTAAAAAACTGAATGTAAAGTGTTACACTCCTTCTTTTTCTACTGACTTTCGTTTCTGAGATTGTTAAGCAAATCCTCCATTTATTGGACTCATTTAAGATTCTAAAACCATCTTTTCTCTCTTCTCACACACATCCATATTTTTCTCCCTGCTCCCCACTTCTCCCTCTGAGCTTGGTGTTTGTGTAAGACAATAACAGGAACAATCTGATTTGGCAGGATAATAATCAACCAAAATGTGCCTCTTCTGTTTCTCATTTTGCTTGATTACAACATCAAAATGCTAGAATGGGTGAACTATTTTGAAGTCTGGGCTTTGAAAACACCTGTTTAGTGATGTGGATGTGTGAATTTTTCTATTGAACAATAATAGCAGCTTACTCTGTCACTTTCACACTTTGATTACAAAAACAGTGGTCTGGACATATCCTGGCAAAATATATTCGGAGGGTATGGTAGCAGTTGAAATTCTCATGGAAGAATAAAAATGTGCATTAGGACAATTTACACTTATTTTACTTGTTATACAATCTTATATAAGCAACGATCAACTCCTCTGTCCTAAGTAACTTTTTAATGTGTTATGTGAACTTCAGCAGCAGCTTCTTCATTGGGTCTCAAGCACTAATCAGGCCCCTCACAAGTACAGTGGATGCTTAGACATCTTGCCTCCATCATGAAGAGTAAGTAGGATCATAGTGACTAATCACATTAGCATGATTTAAAAATGCAGAGCGTGAATAGCTTTTCCCCCCAAGATTTGTAGTAAAAACATACACACAATAAGACTGCAATAATTCATTACACCATTGGCTTGTTTATATTATAACATATTTATGTGCCCAGAAGAATGAAACCAGAAAACCACCATTAACAAGCAGAGGAAAGAGATTGTTTTTTTAACTGAATTCAGGATGAACATATAAAAAAAATATTTCAAAGAAGGGAAACTGCTCTCTTGTTATGTCCTCTAAGACATTACAAAACCCAGTCTCACTAAAGATCTTTTTAGTAACCTATATTTTGTACTTCCCACTAAGAACCACTTTCTGCCCATAAAGCCAAACAGTGAGTTCCAGGTGAAGTCACTGCAAATCACAGAAGCAGGTCACTAAGGGAAAATTCATTCCCGTGAATTTTCATGGGAAATTTCCTATGTTTCCCATGAAAGCAAAAACCCTTACCTTCGGGGGAAGATATCCCATTTACAAATAGTATATTGCCACCCAAATGGATGTAAATTCACTGACTCCCTCTCAGGACTTGGGGTGTCTGCTTTAGGGCTGAATTGGTCTGCTAAATATTAGATAGGTACTGAGCAAGGTGCCTTAGATGCAACTATGAAAAATGACAAACGGTTCTTGCCTTCTACAAGCTTACCATCTAGTGAGGAAGGCACTAGATACTAATGATAGTATCAAAAGTTCTGTCCTGGAGGGTGTAATGACAGTGTTGATACCTGGAAGGTAACAGGAGTTCAGGGGAAAGGACATAATGATGCAAAGTATTCCAGGCAAAGTATTCCATTACAAGGAATGTTTAAGGAAATGAGAATAGTTTGTGATCAAATGATTATTGAATATTTGTTGAGTGCATACAGCTAACCTATAGATTACAAGGGAGAAAGTGGTGAAAAACAAAGCCAAAAGGGATTCAGGGGCCAGATTTATCAACTTAAACATTCAGGGGCCAGGGGCCTATCAGTGCAAAAGATAGACATGGTATCTGCCCTCAGGGAGCTAATAGTTTAGTAGGAGAAAAAGATTTTTAAAAATCAACACTAGGAGGATTAACCAAGATGGCGGAGTAGAAGGACGTGCTCTCACTCCCTCTTGTGAGAGCACCAGAATCAAAACTGGTTGCTGGACAATCATTGACAGGAAGACCCTGGACTTCACCAAGGAGGATACCCCACGTCCAAGGACAGAGGAGAAGCCACAGTGAGACGGTAGGAGGGGCGCAATCAGAGTAAAATCAAATCCCATAACTGCTGGGTGGGTGACTCACAGACTGGCGAACACTTATACCACAGAAGTCCACCCACTGGAGTCAAGGTTCTGAGCTCCACGTCAGGCTTCCCAACCTGGGGGTCTGGCTACGGGAGGAGGAATTCCTAGAGAATCAGACTTTGAAGCCTAATGGGAATTGATTGCAGGACTTTGACAGGACTGGGGAAAACAGAGACCCCACTCTTGGAGGGCACACACAAAGTAATGTGTGCATCGGGACCCAGGGGAAGGAGCAGTGACCCTGGGGGAGACTGAACCAGACCTACCTGCTGGTGTTGGGGGGTCTCCTGCAGAGGCGAGTGGTGGCTCTGTTTCACCGTGGAGATAAGGACACTGGCAGCCGAGGTTCTGGGAAGTTCTCCTTGGCGTGAGCCCTCCCAGAGTCTGCCATTAACCCCACCAAAGAGCACGGGTAGGCTCCAGTGTTGGGTTGCCTCAGGCAAAACAACCAACAGGGAGGGAACCCAGCCCCACCCATCAACAGTCAAGTGGATTAAGGTTTTACTGAGCTCTGATTGCCACAGCAACAGGGAGGGAACCCAGCCCCACTCATCAACAGTCAAGTGGATTAAGGTTTTACTGAGCTCTGACCGCCACAGCAACAGTCAGCTCTACCCACCACCAGAGCCTCCCATCAAGCCTCTTAGATAGCCTCAACCACCAGAGGGCAGACAACAGAAGCAAGAAAAACTACAATCCTGCAGCCTGTGGACCAAAAACCACAGTTACAGAAAGATAGAGAAGATGAAAAGGCAGAGGGCTATGTACCAGATGAAGGAACAAGAAAAAACCCCAGAAAAACAACTAAATGAAGTGGAGATAGGCAACCTTCCAGAAAAAGAATTCAGAGTAATGATAGTGAAGATGATCCAGGACCTCGGAATAAGAATGGAGTCAAAGATTGAGAAGATGCAAGAAATGATTAACAAAGACCTAGAAGAATTAAAGAACAAACAAACAGAGATGACCAATACAGTAACTGAAATGAAAACTACACTAGAAGGAATCAATAGCAGAATAACTGAGGCAGAAGAACGGATAAGTGATCTGGAAGACAGAATGGTGGAATTCACTGCTGCGGAACAGACTAAAGAAAAAAGAATGAAAAGAAATGAAGACAGCCTAAGAGATCTCTGGGACAACATTAAACGCAACAACATTCGCATTATAGGGGTCCCAGAAGGAGAAGAGAGAGAGAAAGGACCAGAGAAAATATTTGAAGAGATTATAGTCGAAAACTTCCCTAACATGGGAAAGGAAATAGCCACCCAAGTCCAGGAAGCACAGAGAGTCCCATACAGAATAAACCCAAGGAGAAACACGCCGAGACACATAGTAATCAAAGTGGCAAAAATTAAAGACAAAGAAAAATTATTGAAAGCAGCAAGGGAAAAACGACAAATAACATACAAGGGAACTCCCATAAGGTTAACAGCTGATTTCTCAGCAGAAACTCTGCAAGCCAGAAGGGAGTGGCATGATATACTTAAAGTGATGAAAGGGAAGAACCTACAACCAAGATTACTCTACCCGGCAAGGATCACATTTAGATTTGATGGAGAAATCAAAAGCTTTACAGACAAGCAAAAGCTAAGAGAATTCAGCACCACCAAACCAGCTCTACAACAAATGCTAAAGGAACTTCTCGAAGTGGGAAACACAAGAGAAGAAAAGGACCTACAAAAACAAACCCATAACAATTAAGAAAATGGTCATAGGAACATACATATCGATAATTACCTTAAACGTGAATGGATTAAACGCCCCAACCAAAAGACATAGACTGGCTGAATGGATACAAAAACAAGACCCATATATATGCTGTCTACAAGAGACCCACTTTAGACCTAGGGACACATACAGACTGAAAGTGAGGGGATGGAAAAAGATATTCCATGCAAATGGAAATCAAAAGAAAGCTGGAGTAGCTATACTCATATCAGATAAAATAGACTTTAAAATAAAGAATGTTACAAGAGACAAGGAAGGACACTACATAATGATCCAGGGATCAATCCAAGAAGAAGATATAACAATTATAAATATATATGCACCCAACATAGGAGCACCTCAATACATAAGGCAATTGCTAACAGCTATAAAAGAGGAAATCGACAGTAACACAATAATAGTGGGGGACTTTAACACTTCACTTACACCAATGGACAGATCATCCAAAATGAAAATAAATAAGGAAACAGAAGCTTTAAATGACACAATAGACCAGATAGATTTAATTGATATTTATAGGACATTCCATCCAAAAACAGCAGATTACACGTTCTTCTCAAGTGCGCACGGGACATTCTCCAGGATAGATCACATCTTGGGTCACAAATCAAGCCTCAGTAAATTTAAGAAAATTGAAATCATTCCAAGCATCTTTTCTGACCACAACGCTATGAGATTAGAAATGAATTACAGGGAAAAAAACGTAAAAAAGACAAACACATGGAGGCTAAACAATACGTTACTAAATAACCAAGAGATCACTGAAGAAATCAAAGAGGAAATAAAAAAATACCTAGAGGCAAATGACAATGAAAACACAACGACCCAAAACCTATGGGATGCAGCAAAAGCGGTTCTAAGAGGGAAGTTTATAGCTATACAAGCCTACCTAAAGAAACAAGAAAAATCTCAAATAAACAATCTAACCTTACACCTAAAGAAACTAGAGAAAGAAGAACAAACAAAACCCAAAGTTAGCAGAAGGAAAGAAATCATAAAGATCAGAGCAGAAATAAATGAAATAGAAACAAAGAAAACAATAGCAAAGATCAATAAAACTAAAAGTTGGTTCTTTGAGAAGATAAACAAAATTGATAAGCCATTAGCCAGACTCATCAAGAAAAAGAGGGAGAGGACTCAAATCAATAAAACCAGAAATGAAAAAGGAGAAGTTACAACAGACACCGCAGAAATACAAAGCATCCTAAGAGACTACTATAAGCAACTTTATGCCAATAAAATGGACAACCTGGAAGAAATGGACAAATTCTTAGAAAGGTATAACCTTCCAAGACTGAATCAGGAAGAAACAGAAAATATGAACAGACCAATCACAAGTAATGAAATTGAAACTGTGATTAAAAATCTTCCAACAAACAAAAGTCCAGGACCAGATGGCTTCACAGGTGAATTCTATCAAACATTTAGAGAAGAGCTAACACCCATCCTTCTCAAACTCTTCCAAAAAATTGCAGAGGAAGGAACACTCCCAAACTCATTCTATGAGGCCACCATCACCCTGATACCAAAACCAGACAAAGACACTACAAAAAAAGAAAATTACAGACCAATATCACTGATGAATATAGATGCAAAAATCCTCAACAAAATACTAGCAAACAGAATCCAACAACACATTAAAAGGATCATACACCACGATCAAGTGGGATTTATCCCAGGGATGCAAGGATTCTTCAATATACGCAAATCAATCAATGTGATACACCATATTAACAAATTGAAGAATAAAAACCATATGATCATCTCCATAGATGCAGAAAAAGCTTTTGACAAAATTCAACACCCATTTCTGATAAAAACTCTCCAGAAAGTGGGCATAGAGGGAACCTACCTCAACATAATAAAGGCCATATATGACAAACCCACAGCAAACATCATTCTCAATGGTGAAAAACTGAAAGCATTTCCTCTAAGATCAGGAACGAGACAAGGATGTCCACTCTCACCACTATTATTCAACATAGTTCTGGAAGTCCTAGCCACGGCAATCAGAGAAGAAAAAGAAATAAAAGGAATACAAATTGGAAAAGAAGAAGTAAAACTGTCACTGTTTGCGGATGACATGATACTATACATAGAGAATCCTAAAACTGCCACCAGAAAACTGCTAGAGCTAATTAATGAATATGGTAAAGTTGCAGGATACAAAATTAATGCACAGAAATCTCTTGCATTCCTATACACTAATGATGAAAAATCTGAAAGAGAAACTAAGGAAACACTCCCATTTACCATTGCAGCAAAAAGAATAAAATACCTAGGAATAAACCTACCTAGGGAGACAAAAGACCTGTATGCAGAAAACTATAAGACACTGATGAAAGAAATTAAAGATGATACCAACAGATGGAGAGATATACCATGTTCTTGGATTGGAAGAATCAACATTGTGAAAATGAGTATACTACCCAAAGCAATCTACAAATTCAATGCAATCCCTATCAAATTACCAATGGCATTTTTTACGGAGCTAGAACAAATCATCTTAAAATTTGTATGGAGACACAAAAGACCCCAAATAGCCAAAACAGTCTTGAAGCAAAAAAATGGAGCTGGAGGAATCAGACTCCCTGACTTCAGACTATACTACAAAGCTACAGTAATCAAGACAATATGGTACTGGCACAAAAACAGAAACATAGATCAATGGAACAAGATAGAAAGCCCAGATATTAACCCACGCACCTATGGTCAACTAATCTACGACAAAGGAGGCAAAGATATACAATGGAGAAAAGACAGTCTCTTCAATAAGTGGTGCTGGGAAAACTGGACAGCTACATGTAAAAGAATGAAATTAGAATACTCCCTAACACCATACACAAAAATAAACTCAAAATGGATTAGAGACTTAAATATAAGACTGGACACTATAAAACTCTTAGAGGAAAACATAGGAAGAACACTCTTTGACATAAATCACAGCAAGATCTTTTTTGATCCACCTCCTAGAGTAATGGAAATAAAAACAAAAATAAACAAGTGGGACCTAATGAAACTTCAAAGCTTTTCCACAGCAAAGGAAACCATAAACAAGATGAAAAGACAACCCTCAGAATGGTAGAAAATATTTGCAAATGAATCAACGGACAAAGGATTAATCTCCAAAATATATAAACAGCTCATTCAGCTCAATATCAAAGAAACAAACACCCCAATCCAAAAATGGGCAGAAGACCTAAATAGGCATTTCTCCAAAGAAGACATACAGACGGCCACGAAGCACATGAAAAGATGCTCAACATCACTAATTATTAGAGAAATGCAAATCAAAACTACAATGAGGTATCACCTCACTCCTGTTAGAATGGGCATCATCAGAAAATCTACAAACAACAAATGCTGGAGAGGGTGTGGAGAAAAGGGAACCCTCTTGCACTGTTGGTGGGAATGTAAATTGATACAGCCACTATGGAGAACAATATGGAGGTTCCTTAAAAAACTAAAAATAGAATTACCATATGACCCAGCAATCCCACTACTGGGCATATACCCAGAGAAAACCGTAATTCAAAAAGACACATGCACCCGAATGTTCATTGCAGCACTATTTACAATAGCCAGGTCATGGAAGCAACCTAAATGCCCATCAACAGACGAATGGATAAAGAAGATGTGCTACATATATACAATGGAATATTACTCAGCCATAAAAAGGAACGAAATTGAGTCATTTGTTGAGACGTGGATGGATCTAGAGACTGTCATACAGAGTGAAGTAAGTCAGAAAGAGAAAAACAAATATCGTATATTAATGCGTGTATGTGGAACCTAGAAAAATGGTAGAGATGAGCCAGTTTGCAGGGCAGAAGTTGAGACACAGATGTAGAGAATGGACATATGGACACCAAGGGGGGAAAACTGCGGTGAGGTGGGGATGGTGGTGTGCTGAATTGGGCGATTGGGATTGGCATGTATATACTGATGTGTATAAAATCGATGCCTAATAAGAACCTGCAGTATAAAAAAGCAAACAAAACAACTAATACTAAACTTTCATTGGGTTATTTGTATGGAAATATGTTAATATAAATGTTTCAGACATTACATGAAATTTCTAAAAATCTTATATGTTCTGGTATAATGTTATAAGTAACAATCCTAGTTATTACTTTAAAATGTATATCTCAGAAATAACTAATTTTCTTGTCAACTGCATTATTATGAACTTTCATCAAATCTTTTACCGTGGTCATTTTTAAGTCTTTTGTCATTTACAGACAGTTCTGGGTGTACTCTGATGATTTTGCAAATATGTTCCTATAAAAGGGTTTCATCTTCAAGAAATTCATGGAAAAGACTCTGACAAGTACAGGTTTCTGGTAACTGACTGTACTGCTGAACTGAATGAATAAGCATTTTCAGAACTCTGATGAAAAACTGATGAACTCATAAAAGTGCTAACAAAAGATCAAGATGAAAAAAAACAATTAATTACATGGGACTGAGTGAACTGATGAGGATGAGTATAATTTTTGTGACTTTCTGTCTGAATTAAAAAAAAAAAAAATCCCACAAGGACTCAGAGGCAAAGAATATACAAATCAATTTTCACTGCAAAGTAAAGGAGCTGTTACAGTGGAGGATTACTGGACTGAATGTCAATATTATGACATAGTATGAGTGTGTTTCATGTTTGGTAATTGCAATCATTGTTGCTTTTGTTGTGGTCATCCATGTACAATGCTTGCTGTCAGTCTATTTATCTCTTGTAAAAATAAAATACAGTGTGTGTGTGTGAAAAAAAAAATCAACACTAATGTCAAATTGTGATGAATACAATGAAGAAAACAAATGGGTGTGAGGAGAGAGTAACAGGAAGAATCTGCTTAAGATGGGCTCAGAGGAGACATCTCTGAGGAGGTGAGATTTGCAGGATGAAAAAGGGTCAGATCATGAAGGGCCTGGTGAACCTTATTAGTGAGTTGTGGGTTTTGTGGGGGGTTTTTTGAATTTTGTTTTCTTTTATACAGCAGGTTCTTATTTGTTATCTATTTTATACCTATTAGTGTATATATGTCAATCCCAGCCTCCCAATTCATCCAACCACCCCGTCCCACTTTCCCCCGTGTGTCCATACGTTTGTTCTCTACCTTTGTGTCTATTTTTGCCTTGAAGACTGGTTCATCTGTACCATTTTTCTAGGTTCCACATATATGCGTTAATTTACGATCTTTGCTTTTCTCTTTCTGACATACTTCACTCTGTATGACAGTCTCTAGGTCCATCCACGTCTCTACAAATGACCCAGTTTCATTCCTTTTTATGGCTGAGTAATATCCATTGTGTATATGTAGCACATCTTCTTTATCCGTTAGTCTGTCGATGGGCATTTAGGTTGCTTCCATGACCCGGCTATTGTAACTAGTGCTGCAATGAACATTGGGGTGCATGTGTCTTTTTGAATTATGGTTTTCTCTGGGTATATGCCCAGTAGAGGGATTGCTGGGCCATATGGCAATTCTATTTTTAGTTGTTTAAGGAACCTCCATACTGTTCTCCATAGTGGCTCTACCAATTTACATTCCCACCAATAGTGCAAGAGGGTTCCCTTTTCTCCACACCGTCTCCAGCATTTGTTGTTTGTAGATTTTCTGACGATGCCCTTTCTGACTGGTGTGAAGTGATAGCTCATTGTAGTTTTGATTTGCATTTCTCTAATAACTAGTGATGCTGAACAGCTTTTCACGTGCCTCTTGGCCATCTGCATGTCTTCTTTGGAGAGATGTCTATTTAGGTCTGGGAGTTGGGGTTTTATCTTGACGGTTATCCATGTTTAAAGGTTTTAAGTAGAGGAGACATGCAATCAACTTGTATTTTAGACAAATCATTCTGGCTGCTATGCAGAGTCTGGAGATGAACAAGGCAGAAGGAAGAGGTAGGGAGATCAGCTGGATGGCTTTTCCAGTGAACTGGGTGAGAAAGAATTTCCTAGTGCCAGAATATTTTAGTAACAGTGCTATTAGGTAGACGTAATATTAAACTATTTAACAATCAGTTTGGCATGAGCACTAACTCATCAGGAGGGATGGTAGCTTCAGCACTGAGCAGGGTCTGCAGACGTCTCTCTGCTGGGCCAGGCTGGATAGACAGGTGGAACCCAGAGGTGAGGCCAACACAACTGGGGCGTAGACTAGCAGCTCTTTGCAACCAGTATGGAAGTATTTCAATATTTCAGCACCAGACGAAACTGTAGTAGTCTGGGAATTTGGTATAGCGAGCCAGGGAAAGATTCAGGAGATGGTCAGGAAAGAGAAGGCTTACATGTGGGGAATGCGTGAGGTGAGCAAAAGGGAGGGGTTAGCGATTAGGCTCTGGGCTCTGCTTGGGCAACCAGGGAAACTCATTTATTTATTCAGCACTTTATGTTTAAGACACCTGAGAGATTTGAAATGTCAAGAGGGCCGTTGGATATGTGAGGCAGGAACGCGGGAAAGATGTGGGCTGCAGAAATAAATGTGGGAGTTTTCAGTACATCATTTGAAGCTAAAGAGTGGATGAATCCCCAAAGGAGAGACAATAGAACCCAGGATGGAGGCCTGAGCAGCTCTGCCATTTAGAGTTTGTCAAGAGGAAAAGGAGCCTTTGATGGCAGGAAGAGTGGCTACTATTGTACAAGGAAAACGAATCCTGTGAGGTTTCGGAAGCTAAGAGCGGAGAGTGTTTCCAGGAGGAGGGAGTGGCCGGCTGTGTTCTAAGCTGTGGAGAGAGTGAGTAAGAAAGAGAGGACTGGAGACTCTCAGGGATTTAGCAGCACAGAGATTGTTGGTGACCTTGATAAGAGCAATTTCAGTGGGCGGTGAGCACAGAGGTCAGACTGTCTAGCACTGGAGGTGAATGAGAGGTGGGGAGGTAGAGATGGTGTGTCCAAGACAACTACTTGCAGTGATGTGGGACTTGGATTTTTTTTCTTTTTTTTAAAGGGAAGAGGCTTAAGCAAGTTTAATTGCTAGTAGGAGAAGCAGTAAGGTATTTTAATAGATTCCAGGGGTCAGCAAACTAGGGCTACTGCCTGTTTTTATAAATAAAATTGTATTGGAACCCAGCCACTCCCATTCATGTATGTATTATCGATGACTGTGTTTATGCTGTCACAGCTTACTTACTTTAGTAGTTGTGAAAGACACCCTGTGACACAAAACCAAAAATATCTACTCTCTGACCCCCTTACAGAAAAAGTTTGTTAGCCCCTGGGTTAAACTAAAGTATTACATGCCCTTTTAATTTCCACAGAAATGCAAATAAATACAGACCATATATAAATGCATACATAATGACATACACTAACAATTTCCCAAGTCAAAAGTGCTACGGAAATTCTCCTTCATTCGTTTACCAATTTATCAATTAAAAAAAAAAGACAAAAAGACGTAGCTACTGCTCTTCTGCGCATACTACATACCTGTTGTTGACAATATAAAGTAAACACATTTTATTCACTACAGCACACCTAGTACCTGGCGCTGAGCCTGACATGTGGCAGGTGCCCAATAAACACTGGTTGAAGCAAAGAAGAGAAGGAACCAGGTGCTGTACTAGGGAATTGTCTGGGGCAAGGGGGAGGGGAGCTTTTGAGATTGGGGTAAATAGCAGAGGATTCCCTGTGTACATGAACTTAGAACCATCCCAGTGAGGTTTGTGGGGGCTGGAATAGATCACATTCCTCTAGAATTAATCTGGAAAGTGAGGGGGAAATGGCCTGGGGAGATCTGGCTAAAGCTGAAGAGTATCCTTGATGTGAAAACAAAATCACAAAGTGGCAGTTTGTAGTTTGGCAGCAGGAAAGGGCAGTCTGCACAGTTCTTTATTTGTTGTGATGAAACAGAAAGTAGAGATGAGCTGAATTTATGTACAGTTCAAGCCAACTTATTCCTCAGGAGCATGTGTTGCTCTGTTAAAAAGTAGGTTAAAGTAACAAGTCAAAAAATGAAAATTTCCAAAAACATTTTGTTTCACTGAAAACAAGCATATATAAGTTGCCCAATCTTTTGACACAGGAGCAAGGCTTTTGAGCACAGGGCATCACTCTTGAATAAAGAACACCCATAACATTAACTGAGATTTAAAGTATGGGTGTCTTTAAAGGAGAATGAAAACTTATAGATGAAGGGGAAGCGATCTGAGTGCAGAATTCTTCTAGAGTTTTTCCCACAATCTTTTGCAGCTATATCGCTCACACTTTAGGAAGCTTTTGACTTGTTCACTAGAATATACTCTTTTCTTTGTCTTCATATTTCATCTATTTATGTAATATTTAATGATATCACATCATTAAAATAACAAAATGCAAGTGTCCTAAACAGACGTAGGAAACAACTGCTTCACAGGGAGGATACAATTCATATCAGAAGGTAACCTACTAACCTTGTTCTGTGGTGGGAACGCTGGGGTACAAAGGGAATAGGCGGTGATTCTGGTGACTCCAGGAAAAAGAGGCAAGTTAAGAGGGTTTCTCAGGACTTCCCTGGTGGCGCAGTTGTTGAGAATCCGCCTACCAATGCAGGGGACACGGGTTTGAGCGCTAGTCTGGGAAGATCCCACATGCCGCAGAGCAACTAAGCCCATGTGCCACAACTACTGAGCCCACGTGCCACAACTACTGAAGCCCGCATGGCTAAAGCCTGGGCTCCACAACAAGAGAAACCACCACAATGAGAAGCCCATGCACCACAACGAAGAGTAGCACCCACTCTCCACAGCTAGAGAAAGCTCACGCGTAGCAACGAAGACCCCACGCAGCCAAAAATAAATAATAAATAAATAAATTTATTTTAATAAAAAAAGACTGTTTCTCTGTGAGTGTGGTACAAGCGTGTTACAGGGCCCCAGCTGGTGCTCCTTGAGTCACTGACAAGCTGCCAGCATGGCTGGGTCCCCTGAATGTTGACTTGGGGCAGCTGTCCCAAGTCATCACACTCTAGGGACTGTGCAGTATTGTGCCCTGGAAAGCATGCATTCAACATTTGCTTTAGCTTCTTCTGGAATGCAGTATGTGGAATAATAGATGACTCCTCTTAACAATGCACCTACCAGAGAATTACAACTGATGAGAGACCAGCCTTATATATCCCATAGCAGATTTAGCTTTGCAAGGCACATTTAACGTTCTCAAACTGCTGAATCTACAGAGAGACAGTAAAATCTCTGTAAGCATATTCTGGCAGCAAGTCACCGGGTAACTAACAAAGAACACCCAAAATAGCAGGCAAAGATGACTGAACAATATAAAAGTCGAGAATCTAAGCAGTGGTTAATATATTACCATGAACTGAGACTGGGGAGCCCACGTTTTGCAGCAAAGGCCCAGCCGGCTTTCTAATTTATTTTATGCTAAAATTGGGTTGATAAAAAATGACCCTATTCTCTGCTGTCAATACTTTGGAAAAATTTTCCCATAAAAAGGTTATTGTATTTTTTACATATCTCTGTGTTCTCCTGGGCAACATTCCTTGGGGCCAGGGACTACCTTTTTTCATCTATTGATGCTGCCTTAGCATGTTACTTGTTGTGAAGTAGTTAGTTATAAAAATGAGATTTGATTAAATTGAAAATTGTTATGTACATATTACTTATTATCACTTTACAGATATAACAGGAAAAAATATTAATGTTGGTGCTGAAAGTTCACTTCTAGTAAATGGTGGTGGTACTTGACTTTACTTATATTATTTTCCCCACTATTTTATGTCTTTCTACCTGATATCTCTTCTTTATTTCCATCTATGTTTCTTTATTACTAAACCAAGAAAAACAGGGATAAGAGTAGGGCTAGGCCATACTTGGCTGGAATAGTAAAGAAATTGTGTGGGGTTTTGTTGAGAAAATCCTGAAGCATACAGGTCTGCATCTTCCCTCTGAGGCATGTGGAGGGGTCTGCTTCTAAAGAGTTTTATTAGCAACTAATCAAGATGCTTTTGCACAAGGCTCCTGATTAGCTGTTGGTATACTAAGAGTGAATCAGAGTTAGCGTAGTTTCTGATTTCTTTTACATTGTCAATGTGGATGATCATTTTTTACTGCTGGGGGTGTGGTGGTGGGGAGTGAGGGAATGTTCCTTTCCTGCTCCTGATGTCTCAGTCCCGTCAAGAGAGCTCTTAGGGTCATTTCAGCCCTGCTTCTTTACTGACTCTGCCCCAGGGTGATCAAGTGACTTATATAGAAAGCTTGAAAAGAATTAAGTGAGCATGCTTGCCTTGACTAATTCTGTTCTCTCCCTTGAGAGTGTGAGTGAGTGTCTACTGTTTCTCTCATTCTGTGTATTACGAGTTAATAAATCTGCCCAATTCTGGGGTTCCGTTATGTGATCATTGAGTTAAAACTGGATTCTCAAGCCAGAGTTATCCACAGTAACAGGAATATTCGGCCCTCCATCTTTTCTCTTTTATCTTATTTCCTAATTTATTCCAAACCAAATGGAATTAAGGCATTGTACTTGCTGGAAGGTAATGAAAAGACCCTAACATTTGGTGCATTACCTGGGAACACTGAGAAATAAAAAGAAAGGAGCAGGCATTTTGGAGAGGAAAATATCCATGTGGAAAATATTTTGGTACTGCCAAGGAAGGTAGTCTAGTGCCTTGGTCTTTAATGTATGGTGGGAAGTTGAGACCTTTGACTGTTTGAAAATATTTAGGTTTGTGCAGTAAACTGCTGAAGCCTAGAAAAGGTTTAATGCATGCTGTATAAGTGTCCTCCGTGCTTGCTGGGAGACTAATAAACTTGGAGGCTTAACACAATAGAAATTTACTATCTCACAGTTGTAGAGGCCGGAAGTGTGACATCAAGGTGTCAGCAAGGCTGCTCTCCCTACAGATGCTCTACGGGAGATTCTATCCCTGCCTCTTTCAGCTTCTGGTGGTTGCCAGCTTCCTTGGCTTGAGGCCACATCACTCAGTTTTTGTCTCTGTCTTCACATCACCCCCTTTCTGTGTCTGTATCTTCTCTTTTGTCTGTCTCAAATGTCCCTCTGCCCTTCTTGTATAATAAGGACAACTGTCATTCTATTTAGGACCCATCCAGATAATATAGGATGGAAATCCCATCTCAAGATCCTTAATGACATTTGCAAAACCTTTTTTTTCAAACGAGGTAACAGTCAAGGATTAGGACATGGGTATATCCTTTTGGGGGCCACCATCCAACCCACTATACCAGCCGTAAGATACTTTGATTTTGGCTGATGGCTGCAGCTTATGGCGTGAGAGAGTGGCTGTTTCTTTAGAGCCACTTAAGTAAAAGTCCGACATAAAGAAAAGGGGCGTTAGGGAGTTGCAGGTGACTGAGCAATACCTGGAGCGGAATGAATAAGGCACCTGGAGGGTCTTTAGTATACAGAGACCTTTACCTGGCACTTGACTTGAGAGTGTGCAGGAGTTTACAGGGCAGGAAAGTCTCAGGCAGCCGTCCACCTTGCCTTACTCTTCAGGTACAGTTTTTCCCAAGCAGGCTTGACCGAGACAAAGACTCAATTGTAAGGAAAACCTGTTTTGTAGAACTTGTCGGCATTGACACATATGGTCTACCGTAGGCTCAAGTGACTCCCTTTACATGTGGACCCAAGCTGACACTGGATTTTTCAATTATGTTGGAGAAAGAAATGTTCTCTTAAAGCCCTTTGGTCTACGCAGTTCCATAGCAGGAGGCAGTGAAAATGGCCATGGCGGCATAGGACTGTCAAATCTATGCATCAGAACTGGAGGTGTAATGTCACTCGACAGAAGCCATAATCAGTTCAGTACTGCAGTGTGAACCACAAGGTCATCAATGAGGAAGGATAACTCAAGAGTCCACGTGTGACAGATGCTCAGGGCTGTGCACTGCACATGGCAAATTCATAGTGACAAATCAACGTCAGGCTAAAAGATTCCTCCTGGTTCGAAGTTGGCAGGTCAGAAATTTCAAATAAATGGCATAGACTAATGGACATCCTAGTGAGGCTAAAACGAATGAGACTTTATCGTTCTCTCAAATGCCATTGAGTTTCTGCTATGTTCTTTGGCCGAATTCTGTACTGGATTCTGGGAACAAAAATGTGCCTAGTTTCACTCTTCTAGGAGTGGGGGATTGGCTTGCTTTTGAGATTGTTTTTAAATTTTGGGGATAGTGCTGTAAAATCAAATTGTATCTTAGGAACTCTTTAGACTCTTTAAAAGTATGGTTCATGAGAGACTTGATAAACTGATAAAACAGCCAAGGCCCTAAGAGACCCACCCCCGTGTCAGTGACAGAAGTCCAAGCTACAGATACTGAAGGAGCCCTCAGTCCCATTCAGGCAGTTAAAGCCCTGTCACTGAGAATGAACCAAATGTACATTTGGGAGGATTGTTTATGGACATTTAAGACTTTGGATTTTTAACCCACAGTAACAAGGACACTTGATTTCAAAATTGGGCTTTAATACTTTGGGACCTTAATTCATAAGAGCGTTTAATGTGTGCCCTTTTAATTTCTCTGTGAAGAATTTGATACTGGCAAAGGTGTACTTTCAAATTTGCAACATTTCTATGATTTCTGCATTGTATTACTGGATGCTTTTATGTATTTAACCTTAGTGTGTCATTTAACCTCATCAACTTTCTGTGGTTAGCTGTGCTGTGGATGGCTGGTAGAACAAAAAGTTGCTTCTGATCATTGGATATGAGTAGCCCTGGACTTAATTTAAATTAATGCAATTTCTCACCCATATCAGAGACTTCTGGGATGAAACTCTAAGTCATCCACCAGCAGTTCCCGGAGGCCACTCAAATGAGTAGCCCCATAAAAGTGTGAGCAGGACTGTCCTGATAAAGGTCTATTCTTTTTCCTGAAGGGAGAGCGATATTCCCTTAATTACAGGCTTAAAGGCATAGTTGAGTGGGTTAAGAGATTGAAAAAACCAGGGAAGCATTAGTGACAATTTCCCTTCTCGTTCCTAATGGTACCTCCATGTGAAGGGAATTTGATTAGTATAACTTTTAACTTCCCTGCTCTTCTATTCACTGACACTGGCTGGGTGAGGTGACCTACTTGACTGGCAAAGTTAGGAAGAATAACTGGCCATGCTTTGCTAAGCTCTTCTTTCCTTCATCTTGGGAGTGAGTCTGGTGATAGAGAGACAAAAGTTCTCTGCTCCACTGTGGACACGCCCCTTTCACATGGGTTTGCCTGGAACCAACTTGCTGCAACAAAGTGTGTAAGTCTGGATAATTCTAGAATTCAGTTGACAGACTCACTTGGCTGTCTCATGAAGCCCCTTTTTCCAACATGGGCTCTAACAGTAAAAAGTGACATAATGTGTGGGCTCCAGTGCAAAATGAAACTATAGTGCCTCTTGTTCAAACTGCAAAGAAAAAGTGTTGTTGAAAGTATTTGCACTGGGGTGCATAGTGTCCTCCCCAAATTCATGTTCACCTGGAACCTGTGAATGTGCCCAAGTAAATTCTTTTTTCAGATAGAATCGAGATAAGATGACATCATACTAGATTAGGGTGAGCCCTAAAAGGGTTCTATGGGTTGTTCTCTGTTCTCTTTTTCATATATGTCATCTTTTTCAGCGGAAGTGTTTGGCTAATATTGGGAAGTGACAAGAGTAAGAAAGGATATGATAAGATTCCTTGGACATTCTTGTTTCTTAAAAAACAACTGCTTTCTTTCTGTGTTAGAAGTAAGTTCAGATTCAGATGGAAAGCATGGCCTCCTGGAGCTGTTAACACCTTCACTTAGTCTTGGATGTGACCAGTAGCACAGAATTCTGGTGGAACTCAGTAAGACTCCAAATGGGTACCAAATAAGCATGTCATGGAAAGCACACCATAAGCAGGGTGAAAACTAGATGTGAATGGGGCAGCAGGAATGGTGGCAGACACACATATTGCACATGTCTCCTCTGCTCATGCGTATATTTTATTGTCCCATAAATTTTACTTACAAAACGTAAGTTCAAAGATAAAATCATTAAGAATTTCAAGACAGCAATAGCAGAGTATGAAAGCAAGCAAGCGTGGGGCCCTCTGAGCATGGTTCATGCGGGACTTGATCAACTGGTAAAAGAGCCAAGGCTCTGAGATACCCACACCATGTCAGTGACAGAAGTCCAAGCTAGAGATATTGAAGGAGCCCTCAATGCCACTCAGGCACTGAAAGCCCTGTCACTGAGAATGAACCAAAATGTAAATTTAGGAGGATAATTTATGGACATTTAGGACTTTGGATTTTTAACCCACAATAACAAGAAAACTTCATTTCAAAAGAAAGTGTGAGGTCTTCAAGTTTGCTTTGGTTATTGAGGGTCCTTTGTGGTTCCATATCAATTTTGGAGTCGTTTCTTCTATTTCTGCAAAAATAGGGGATTTTGATAGGCATTGCATTAAATCTGTAGATAGCTCTGTTTAATATGGACATTTTAACAATAGTTCATGAACATGAGATGTCCTTCCATTTATTTATGTCTTCCTTAATTTCTTTCAGTAACACTGTAGGTTTCAGTGTACAAGTCTTTCATGTCTTTGGTTAAGCTTATTCGTAAGTATATTATTCTTTTTGATGCTATTGTAAATGGAATTGTTCTCCTAATTTCTTTTTCGGATTGTTCATTGCTAATGTGCAGAAATGCAAGTGATGCGGATATGTTGATTTCATATTCTGCAAACAAACTTTGCTAAGTTGTTTTATTCTAATAAATTTTTTGTGAAATATTTAGCATTTTCTACATCTTTTTCAATCGTTTCCCTTCCAGCCTAAGTGTATCCTTCAATCTAGGGGACATTTTGACCTCCATTTTAGGCTTTCATGTTAATTCTCAACTTATTCAGAGTCTTAGTTGGTTAGTGTTCTCTTTATTGTTTGCCACTTTGGAGAATCCAACAACATGTTCTACTCAAGGTGAGACCTGTTTTCTCTTCCACCTCTGAACCTGAATATCACTTATTACTTACTTCATTCTCTTAGAACTTAGCATTCGAAGTTTCAATGGTGATCTTTCTTAAAGGAGGTCAATATGCTCACCGAATTCAAGACCTCTGGTGAGTTGTGTCAAGTGTGTAGGAATCATATTAACTTGTTGGCTGTTAGCACCCCTGGAAACATTTCTAAAGTGGCGTTTGAGCTTGATATTCAGGTTTATTGGACACCGCATTAAAGAGTTTAACAGAATAAGAGTAGGCTGATCTTTCCTAAAGCAGAGTTTATCCAAGGGTGACCTTGTAGCCACCTGCATCAGGCTCATCCCCGTTGAGTCATTGAGTGCCCTCAACCCCCCTAAACATCCCCTTCCCTATACCTAAACATGCCTGGAATAGAAGGTGCCTCTACGAACAGGTGTTGCTTTATTTTAAACTACATTAAGTACATGTATATGTTCATTTCCCTGTGGGAAAGGAGGCTACATTCCACGGGATTCAAATATCAAGCCTTTAAACTTCCTTGAACCCATAGATATATAAATAGTTGCATAACTATCCTCCCTCTAAACAACTCTAAGATGATCATATCAACATATGGTCATTAATTGTTTTTCATTGCAAACAGATAATAAGCAAAGTGAAAGGAACTTCTTCCACCAAAGTAAAGGCCAAAGTTCAAAAAGTCAAATGAATATGGGATTTGTTACTATTCTAAATAGTAAAGAACACTGACAAGAAATATCACAGTGCTGGTTGCTGTTATCATCTTTTCATTTTCCATTCCAGTTGTTTATATTATCTTCATGGGATTTCACTGAAGTTATCAAGGTTTTTTAATAGTCAAATTAAAAAACGAAATCCCTTGAAATGCCAATACAAAGAAAAATGAGTCAGAACATGAAAAAATGTTTTAGACAAGTTGACAACATATATTCTTTGCTCATTTCTCTTTTTGAGACAAGTTCCATCTTATTCACACCCACATGTACAATAGACTGAATAAAATACAACCCCATCACTCGATGGTGATAAAAAAAAGGAAAGACAAGCTGGTTCCAGAAAATTCCTCTATTTATTCCTAGTGTCTTGTTGCATCTGGCAAAAAAAGAGCATTTTGAAATATTCTCTAAAGTTTTGTATTGTATTTTATAATAATTTGCTTATTTATCTCAATGTAAATATTAAAAACGCATGAGAAATATTTTAACATTTGGCATTTGACTATTCCTATCTATTTCCTTAATGTTTCCTTTGCCTCGTATGACGATCTTTTGGGATAGACAGCACATACCACTCTCATACTCCCCAGACTCTACAGCCCCATACACATGCAAAATAGCTCGTGCGGATGTGTGAACATACACTTGGTTGAGGCAGGAAGGCTGTAGAATACATCGTTTTTACACCTCAACATTTTAAGTATTTTTGGAAAGTAACCCTAGTTTGAGTGCAAGATCCATCGATTTATCAAATGCATTTCAGGTATACCTAGGTATGTCCAGTCAAGTGGTAAGGCTATATTACTGGGAGACTATTTACATGAGCAAGTGAAAAGACATCAGTGAAAGAATATATTATAACCAAGAGTCAGATATAATACGTCAGTCAAATAGAATGTAGATCCCAGAAACATAGCCACACATATAGGGACAACTGATTTTTCAACAGAGCTGCAAAGCCAACTTTGAGGAGAAAGGATAGTCTTCTTGCAAATGGTGCTGGAAGTATATAGCACACGGATATTGTGCCTAGATAGCCATATGCAAAAGTATGACCTTTGATCCCTACTTCACACCATATAAAGAATAAGCTAAATGTAGATCAAAACATAAATCTCTAAAACATGGACAAAATCTTTTTGACCTTGCGTTAAGCAAAGATTTCCTAGAGATGACACCAAAAACAAGATCCATAAAAGAAAAAAAGTGATAAATTGAGTTTCATCTTTGGAAGCCATTATTAATAAAAGAAAAGCCACAGGTTGGAAGAAAATATTTACAAATTATATACCTGAAAAGACCTGTGTCTCTAACACGTATAGAACTCTCAGAACTCAGTGATCAGAAAAATTTTTTTAAATTAACAATATGGGTAACAATATATAAAAAGAGATACTGCCAAGGAGGTGTACGGATGCAAATAAGCACATGAAGTTGCTCAATGTAATGAATTATTATCTAAATGAAAATGAAAGCCCCAGGAGATACCACTACACAACTATTGAATGGCTAAAATTGGAAAAGTCCAAGCACACCAAGTACTGGTGAGGCAGTGTAGGAACTGGAAGTCTTTTGCACTGCTAGTGGGAAGGAAAATGGTACAGTCACTTCAGTCAACAGTTTGGCTGTTTCTTTATAAGTTGAACATACACCTACCATATGATCCAGCCTTTCTGCACCTAGATATTTATGCAAGAAAAAGAAAGCATATGTTCATACAAAGACTTGTACGTGGATCATCATAGCATGTTTATTTTTAATAGACAGAATTGTAACAACCTCGAGCACCCATCGACAGGCGAATGAATAAACATACTGTGGTATACTCATACAGTGAAACACTACTCAGCAAGACAAAGTGATCAACTATTGATACCCACAAAAATATGAGTGACTCTCAAAATAATTACATTGAGTGAAAGAAGCCAGATAAAAGAGTCCTCACTGTGTGAATCCATTTATATAAATTTCTAGAAAACTGCAAACACATCTCTCACGACAGAAAGCATATCAGTGGTCACTTGGGGATGTGGAGGGGTGGAATGTGAGGGACAAAAAGGGGCTTTATGAATGAGGCATAAAAACACTTGCAAGTGATGGATATGTTCCTTTTCTTGATTGTGTTGGCAGTTCCATGGGTATATGCATATTTCAGAACTTAAATTGTGTTCTTTAAGTATGTGCAGTGTACTGTGTGTCTGTTCTATTTAACAGAGCCATTACAAAAAGGCTAAGAACAGACGTTTGTCTAAACAAATAAATGTAACAAAGAACAGAAAAGTCAAGTACAGTATGATCTCTGTCAGTTGAATTTTCCTATAGTTGATTTCCCTCAAAAAATATATCCCAGTTCTTAAAAGAGGTGGGACTCTTAATAAAAGGTAAAAAACACCGGAAAAGCCATCAGCAGGGTGAGCTCCAGCTACTTTTCAATTGTGAGACACGAGGTGCACGGTGCAGACATGCTAGGATGTTTGTTCTTCCTGCCCAATAATTTAGAGAGGATATTAAACACCCCCGTTAAATGCCTGCAAGTGATGGCCAGAGTGGAGTTTGGAGAATGATGGCTGTGATCTTTAATATGGTTGTGCCTTTGTAAAGAGTCTCACTCAGAATTTCCAGGGTAATTTTGGAGTCAACTTTTTTTTGTTTTTCGGATGATATATATGTCTAACTCACCTCAAGAATATATCCACGTAGACTTGAAGTTAGGGACCAGCTGGTGTAAATTTGTGTGGTTATCTCCTGACCTAACCTTTTAGCTTCTCTTTGTTCCTTGATTGTAGTTAAGCTTCATCTTGCCTCAGGGCCTTTGTATTTGCTGTTTTGGAAATATTATTTCCAGAAAAATTGTCCATAAATGATTCCTTTCTATTCTTTGGCACTCATCTCTTAAAGATATTTTTTCCTTGATTGTCCTACTAGCCTAACTCAGTCCCAATTTATCAGATTACCTTAATTCTTTCACAGAATAATAATCAAAACAAATATTATCTTTGGTGCCTCTTTGTATTTAAATGAACTTCTTCCCAAGGAACTCAAGCCCCACAGTGACAGAGGTTGTTACCTTATCCCTTATTCTGTGTCTTCGAACTGTGTCTGGCATGTAGTAATCACTCGAGGCCTGTTGACTGTGTAAAGAATATGTGAGTAGATGAACAGATTTGGAGTTATTTGAGGTCGCTCTTAATGATGGCTGGTGTTGGTGATTGAATAAAACTGTAGGTTTTAGAGTTGGAAGTGATCTTGCCGAGTCTCACAGCTACGGCAAAACTCTCCCCACTGTAGCATCCCTGACAGATGGTCAAGTCTGAGCTTGAATAACTGTATATGAAAGACCCTAGCCAGGGCAACCTCCTAGCTTTCTTCACGCAGATCACAACCTTTCATGGGAGTTTGCTCCCTATTATTCAGCTGTAATTAGGAGAAAACGGTTTGATTTACCCAGAATCATCTTCTCTCAGTCTCCTTGTTCTAGTTCCTAGAGGATAGACAGGACAGAGTTTCCTCTAAATTACATCCTTTGGGTTTGCATTCCTGCTTGTAACAAAATAAGCACCGTGCTATGGCAAAATTCCCCTTGATTGTCTGCCACTTGTTGCTACATTGTTTGTTAGTGTTTAGAAATAATTTGTGTTAATGTTCCACATTATAACTGATGGAGTACAGAAATAAAAGAGATCTCGGGGTTATGTCAGAAGCAATCAGACAGCTATTTTAACTTACGCTTTTAATGTATTTAATGCTGACACTGTGAGGAATTGAGCGGTATAGTCACCGCGTTATTGCCATTGCTGAAAAAATGTATTTATGGTGAAATTTATGGTAACTTTGAAAGCATTAGCTGATGGGGGAATTGTCAGCTACATCTTAGAGCTCTGAGCATTTCTCAAAAAGTTGTGATACGAAACACCTCTGCCTTTTCTTGTGTTTCTGTTATGTTCAGCTACTTCATAAAAAGCATTCTTCATATTCCTGAAATAATGATGGGCTTAGTTGAGATTCTTTTGGGTCCTAAGGGAACAACATGTGTGCATAATAGTGTCGAGTTACACAGAGCCTGGATGTTTGGCTCCAGACTGAAAGCCCCATGGAGTCGTTTTTTCACATCTGTTCACCAATGTGTATGAATGGGAGAAAACCAAAGTTCTGGTTTGTTCGATCAAGGGGAGCCACACTCCTTTTACTTTTGCTGTGACAAACAAGTAAAGAGGTGTAAAATATCTGAAAAGAGCCTCTTAGGGTTTGGTAGAACGCTTAAGTGGGATGTAGAGAATATACAACAAAAAGAAAAGCAAGTGAGTACTGCTGTCAAACTTTTTCAAGGACAGCTAACAAAATAATAATAGTAGTAACAACAATAGTAAGATTGATTTTAAAAGACTTAAGAGTGGCATGGATTCCTAAGCACTCTACCTGTATTAACTCCACGCCACAGCTCTGTAGAATGGGTGAGGTTATTAAGAGGAGGTTGTTTTTCAAAGAGGAAGTGAAACACAAAGAAGTAACACTCCTGAAGTCCCACCACTAATAAGTGGTGGAGCTGGGGAAAAAAGATCCAGGCAAATTAATTTCAGAGTTAGTGCTCTTAACCAGTAGGTTATGTCCCACAGGTAATATTTGCACATTTTGAAATCACTTTACAAATACTATTTTTACCCCTAAAGTACACAGGGAATACCCAGGGAAATTGGCATTATAATTATTTTTATCTCTTTGCCACTAATCTGTTAACTTTTGGCAGTTCAGTATCCTTCCCCAACTTCTTAAAAATTCAGCCTACAATCCGAAACAATAAGGGCTAGTGAAAATAAATGTCTTGTAAATCCAGTTCAAGAGAGCAACTAAAAACTAAGGCCCCCAAGGATGTAAAAGAGAAAGCAAAAGAAAAGAAGAGACAAGAAGCCCAAACCTTATGATTAAGCTCCACGTTGTTACGTAAAGGGGCATTTAATTAATGCTTCTTTAATACCTTGTGCACAGAGGCATGGCTCTACAGAAGCCAAGGAGTCTCCCTTTCATCACTGATTCATGGTATGCTTCTGGCAGGGTCACTTCCTTTTTTGAGCCTCAAAGCTTTTCATCAGTACAGTGAGGGAATTGGAACAAGGTTAGTTCTCACAAGCCAGCTCTCATGTTCTCTCATGTTACCTGTGAGTCTAGGCAAGTGCCGAATGTCTAACATGACAGATTATATTTTTTCTTAACCATTTCTCTTCTCCTGATTTTTACGTAATTTCTAATACATAGTAGAATAGTAGAAAAGAAAAAATACCACACTGAAAAGTAACTGATACACTAACTTCCCATTCTCATTTCACTGCCAATTCAGCCAAAAGCCTTCTGTAGAATTCTGATGCAGGCCATGAAAACACACTGTAAGTGTTCCAAAGTCTTTTCCATATTTGGTAGTCCTGTGATTTCCATTGGCAGAACTATCTTGGACTGTCATCTGAAAATCTATCAAAAAGAAATTAAGTAATAGGAATTCATATCAATGATATTGGAGAAAGAAATCCTTGAACTTATCTTACTGTGTGAACCTTCATCCATGTGCAAGATCAACAAGAAAGGTTCAACTTTAAAGGCAACATATCCCCATGAATAGAAGGGAGAACATAACACAAATAATATACAATGCTAACATTATGTACATACACATATATACAAGTGGTCTTGAAATATATTCCCAGATATTAATTGGATTAAAGTTTGGGGCAATAAAGCATTTTTTCTCATAGAGAACATTATTCTTTAAGGCACATACAGACACACATATCTGCCCTGCTGGCCTCTCACAGTTTCAGTTGATCCATTCATGTCCCCAGTTCATTTCCCCATATATTTATTCTCGGATTAGTGATTTTTGAACAGGTGTTCATCTCTTTAGAAATACCTGTGCCATGACCACAGAGTACTCAGATTTCTTTTTGGCATTTGATGGCATATGATGGGGAAAGTGACGAGTTGTATGACAGGAGAAGTAAAAGGTGAAGCTTAGAGTAAGTAAGACTTTATGCATAGGTCTTAGTCCCAAAAGGAAAAGAGAAGGATAGCAGCGAAAGTCATTGGAATAAAGGACCTCTCAGATGAATCAGCATTCGGATAATTCATTGGTTACTGGCTGTCCAGTCGGTTTAGGTTATAAAGTATTCCTGAGTGACTGCATCACTTTATGAAAGGATCTACCTAACTATAGCTTTCTTTTGCTGGAATTAGTTTATATGGCAATAATATGCATAGAGAATGGCAATTGTGAATTCATGTCTTCCCCAAAGTGAAGACACTCGTTAAGGTACAAGTTTACCCAAGACTTCAAATGATTTATCCATACTGTACTAACTGAGACTGTGTCTTAGCATTCTTCTTTGTTAAAGGAGATAACAAGGCTAAATTTTTTTTTTAATCAGTCGTCATTTTTATACACATCAGTGTATACATGTGAATCCCAATCGCCCAATTCAGCACACCACCATCCCCACCCCACCGTGGTTTTTCCCACTTGGTGTCCATACGTTTGTTCTCTACATCTGTGTCTCAACGTCTGCCCTGCAAACCGGTCCATCTGTACCATTTTTCTAGGTTCCACATACATGCGTTAATATACGATATTTGTTTTTCTCTTTCTGACTTACTTCACTCTGTATGACAGTCTCTAGATCCATCCACGTCTCAACAAATGACTCAATTTCATTCCTTTTTATGGCTGAGTAATATTCCATTGTATATATGTACCACATCTTCTTTATCCATTCATCTGTTGATGGGCATCTAGGTTGCTTCCATGACCTGGCTATTGTAAATAGTGCTGCAACGAACACTTGGGTGCATGTGTCTTTTTGAATTACAGTTTTCTCTGGATATATGCCCAGTAGTGGGATTGCTGGGTCATATGGTAATTCTATTTTTAGTTTTTTAAGGAACCTCCATATTGTTCTCCATAGTGGCTGTATCAATTTACATTCCCACCAACAGTGCAAGAGGGTTCCCTTTTCTCCACACCCTCTCCAGCATTTGTTGTTTGTAGATTTTCTGATGATGCCCATTCTAACTGGTGTGAGGTGATACCTCATTGTAGTTTTGATTTGCATTTCTCTAATAATTAGTGATGTTGAGCATCTTTTCATGTGCTTCGTGGCCGTCTGTATGTCTTCTTTGGAGAAATGTCTATTTAGGTCTTCTGCCCATTTTTGGGTTGGGGTGTTTGTTTCTTTAATATTGAGCTGAATGAGCTGTTTATCTATTTTGGAGATTAATCCTTTGTCCGTTGATTCGTTTGCAAATATTTTCTCCCATTCTGAGGGTTGTCTTTTCATCTTGTTTATGGTTTCCTTTGCTGTGCAAAAGCTTTGAAGTTTCATTAGGTGCCATTTGTTTATTTTTGTTTTTATTTCCATTACTCTAGGAGGTGGATCCAAAAAGATCTTGCTGTGATTTATGTCAAAGAGTGTTCTTCCTATGTTTTCCTCTAAGAGTTTTACAGTGTCTGGTCTTACATTTAGGTCTCGAATCCATTTTGAGTTTATTTTTGTGTATGGTGTTAAGGAGAATTCTAATTTCATTCTTTTACATGTAGCTGTCCAGTTTTCCCAGCACCACTTATTGAAGAGACTGTCTTTTCTCCATTGTATATCTTTGCCTCCATTGTCATAGATTAGTTGACCATAGGTGCATGGGTTTATCTCTGGGCTTTCTATCTTGTTCCATTGATCTATATTTCTGTTTTTGTGCCAGCACCATATTGTCTTGATTACTGTAGCTTTGTAGTATAGTCTGAAGTCAGGGAGTCTGATTCCTCCAGCTCCGTTTTTTTCCCTCAAGACTGCTTTGGCTCTTCGGGGTCTTTTGTGTCTCCATACAAATTTTAAGATGATTTGTTCTAGTTCCGTAAAATATGCTATTGGTAATTTGATAGGGATTGCATTGAATCTGTAGATTGCTTTGGGTAGTATAGTCATTTTCACAATATTGATTCCTCCAATCCAAGAACATGGTATATCTCTCCATCTGTTGGTATCATCTTTAATTTCTTTCATCAGTGTCTTATAGTTTTCTGCATACAGGTCTTTTGTCTCCCTAGGTAAGTTTATTCCTAGGTATTTTATTCTTTTTGTTGCAGTGGTAAATGGGAGTGTTTCCATAATTTCTCTTTCAGATTTTTCATCATTAGTGTATAGGAATGCAAGAGATTTCTGTGCATTAATTTTGTATCCTGCAACTTTACCAAATTCATTGATTAGCTCTAGTAATTTTCTGGTGGCATTTTTAGGATTCTCTATGTATAGTATCATGTCATCTGCAAACAGTGAGAGTTTTACTTCTTCTTTTCCAATTTGTATTATTTTTATTTCTTTTTCTTCTCTGATTGCCGTGGCTAGGACTTCCAAAACTATGTTGAATAATAGTGGTGAGAGTGGACATCCTTGTCTCGTTCCTGATCTTAGAGGAAATGCTTTCAGTTTTTCACCATTGAGAATGATGCTTGCCGTGGGTTTGTTGTATATGGCAAACTTTCTGGAGAGTTTTTATCATAAATGGGTGTTGAATTTTATCAAAAGGTTTTTCTCCATCTATTGAGATGATCATATGGTTTTTATTCTTCAAGTTGTTAATATGGTGTATCCCATTGATTGATTTCCATATATTGAAGAATCCTTGCATCCCTGGGATAAATCCCACTTGATCGTGGTGTATGATCCTTTTAATGTGTTGTTGGATTCTGTTTGCTAGTAGTTTGTTGAGGATTTTTGCATCTATGTTCATCAGTGATATTGGTCTGCAATTTTCTTTTTGTGTAGTATCTTTGTCTGGTTTTGGTATCAGGGTGTTGGTGGCCTCATAGAATGAGTTTGGGTGTGTTCCTTCCTCTGCAATTTTTTTGGAAGAGTTTGAGAAGGATGGGTGTTAGCTCTTCTCTAAATGTTTGATAGAATTCACCTGTGAAGCCATATGGTCCTGGGCCCTTGTTGGTTGGAAGATTTTTAATCACAGTTTCAATTTCATTACTTGTGATTGGTCTGTTCATATTTTCTGTTTCTTCCTGGTTCAGTCTTGGAAGGTTATACCTTTCTAAGAATTTGTCCATTCTTCCAGGTTGTCCATATTATTGGCATAGAGTTGCTAGTAGTAGTCTCTTAAGATGCTTTGTATTTCTGCGGTGTCTGTTGTAACTTCTCCTTTTTCGTTTCTAATTTTATTGATTTGAGCCCTCTCCCTCTTTTTCTTGATGAGTCTGGCTAGTGGCTTATCAATTTTGTTTATCTTCTCAAAGAACCAACTTTTAGTTTTATTGATCTTTGCTATTGTTTTCTTTGTTTCCATTTCATTTAGTTCCGCTCTGATCTTTATGATTTCTTTCCTTCTGCTAACTTTGGGTTTTGTTTGTTCTTCTTTCTCTAGTTCCTTTAGGTGTAAGGTTAGATTGTTTCCCTGAGATTTTTCTTGTTTCTTTAGGTAGGCTTGTATAGCTATAAACTTCCCTCTTAGAACTGCTTTTGCTGCATCCCATAGGTTTTGGATCGTCGTGTTTTCATTGTCATTTGTCTCTAGGTATTTTTTGATTTCCTCTTTGATTTCTTCAGTGATCTCTTGGTTATTTAGTAACATATTGTTTAGCCTCCATGTGTTTGTGTTTTTTACGTTTTTTTCCCTGTAATTGATTTCTAATCTCATAACGTTGTGGTCAGAAAAGATGCTTGATATGATTTCAATTTTCTTAAATTTACTGAGGCTTGATTTGTGACCCAAGATGTGATCTATCCTGCAGAATGTTCCGTGCACACTTGAGAAGAAAGTGTAATCTGCTGGTTTTGGATGGCATGTCCTATAAATATCAATTAAATCTATCTGGTCTATTGTGTCATTTAAACCTTGTGTTTCCTTATTAATTTTCTGTCTGGGTGATCTGTCCACTGGTGTAAGTGAGGTGTTAAAGTTCCCCACTATTATTGTGTTACTGTCGATTTCCTCTTTTATAGCTGTTAGCAGTTGCCTTATGTATTGAGGTGCTCCTATGTTGGGTGCATGTATATTTATAATTGTTATATCTTCTTCTTGGATTGATCCCTTGGTCATTAGGTAGTGTCCTTCCTTGTCTCTTGTAACATTCTTTATTTAAAAGTCTATTTTATCTGATATGAGTATAGCTACTCCAGCCTTCTTTTGATTTCCATTTGCATGAAATATCTTTTTCCATCCCCTCACTTTCAGTCTGTATGTGTCCCTAGGTCTGAAGTGTGTCTCTTGTAGACAGCATATATATGGGTCTTGTTTTTGTATCCATTCAGCAAGCCTGTGTCTTTTGGTTGGAGCATTTAATCCGTTCACGTTTAAGGTAATTATCGATATGTATGTTCCTATGACCATTTTCTTAATTGTTTTGGGTTTGTTTTTGTAGGTCCTTTTCTTCTCTTGTGTTTCCCACTTCGAGAAGTTCCTTTAGCATTTGTTGTAGAGCTGGTTTGGTGGTGCTGAATTCTGTTAGCTTTTGCTTGTCTGTAAAGCTTTTGATTTCTCCATCAAATCTGAATGAGATCCTTGCTGGGTAGAGTAATCTTGGTTGTAGGTTCTTCCCTTTCATCACTTTAAGTATATCATGCCACTCCCTTCTGGCTTGCAGAGTTTCTGCTGAGAAATCAGCTGTTAACCTTATGGGAGTTCCCTTGTATGTTATTTGTCGTTTTTCCCTTGCTGCTTTCAATAATTTTTTCTTTGTCTTTGATTTTTGCCAATTTGATTACTATGTGTCTCGGCGTGTTTCTCCTTGGGTTTATCCTGTATGGGACTCTCTGCGCTTCCTGGACTTGGGTGGCTATTTCCTTTCCCACGTTAGGGAAGTTTTTGACTATAATCTGTTCAAATATTTTCTCTTGTCCTTTCTCTCTCTCTTCTCCTTCTGGGACCCCTATAATGCGAATGTTGTTGCGTTTAATGTTGTCCCAGAGGTCTCTTAGGCTGTCTTCATTTCTTTTCATTCTTTTTTCTTTAGTCTGTTCCGCAGCAGTGAATTCCACCATTCTGTCTTCCAGGTCACTTATCCGTTTTTCTGCCTCAGTTATTCTGCTATTGATTCCTTCTAGTGTAGTTTTCATTTCAGTTATTGTACTGTTCATCTCTGTTTGTTTGTTCTTTAATTCTTCTAGGTCTTTGTTAAACATTTCTTGCATCTTCTCGATCTTTGCCTCCATTCCTTTTCCGAGGTCCTGGATCATCTTCACTATCATTATTCTGAATTCTTTTTCTGGAAGGTTGCCTATCTCCACTTCATTGAGTTGTTTTTCTGGGGTTTTATCTTGTTCCTTCATCTGGTATATAGCCCTCTGCCTTTTCATCTTGTTTGTCTTTTTGTGAATGTGGTTTTTGTTCCACAGGCTGCAGGATTGTAGTTCTTCTTGCTTCTGCTGTTTGCCCTCTGGTGGATGAGGCTATCTTAATAGGCTATTTTTAGATCAGTTTTTTAGTTCACAGAAAAGTTGAGCAGAAAGTACAGAGAGTTCCCATATACGCCTTCCTAGACCTCAATTTCCCTTGTTTTTAACGTCTTGCATTGGTGTGATACAGTTGTTAAAATTGATGGGCCAGTATTGACACATTATTAACTAGTCCATAGTTTACAGTTTGGGTCACTCTCATGTTATACATATTATGGGTTTTGCCAAACGTATGATGGCATGGATCTACCATTACAGTATCATACAAAATAGTTTCAGTTCCTGAAAATTCCCCATGCTCCTCCTTTTCATCCCTCCCCCATCTCCCCATTCCCTGATCTTTTTCCTGTAGCCTTTTCAGACTGGCTTCTTTCCTTTAGCCTCTGTGTTTAAGGTAATCCCATGTCTTTTTGTGGCCTGAGAGATTATCTTGTTTTATCTCTGAAAATATTCCACTGAATGGACATACCATGGTTTGTTTATTGCATTACCTATTGAATAAAACATCTTGGTTGCTTCCAGTTTTTGGCAGTTGTCAGTAAAGCTGCTGTAAACATTCATGTGCAGGTTTCTGTATGGGCATCAGTTTTCAACTCATTTAGGTAAATGTCTGGGAGTGCGATTGCTAGGTTGTATTGAGCTTTGTAAGAAACTGAAAAAAATACCTTTTGAAGTGGCTGTAAATAATTTGCTTTTAATTGCATGCCTTTTTCTTTCTCTCTTTCCTGTTTATCTTTTTTCCTCCATTCTGCTACCCACTGCCTATCTGAAGCTGTTGAGTGAACTATTGCATGAGACCAGTCATTTGGGCTTTAAGTGGTTTAAGGTATGAAGAAACTGCTTTTATGTTTGTACTTCTGAGGCTGTGTACCCGTCATTCACTGTCCTCTCCAGTTTCCATCTTCTATTCTTTTATTGTATCTTTTTCTGTCTTCTAACCCTACTGTTAATTTTGCTTGTATGTATTGCTTCTATGCACCAAAGTAATCTACAAATATTTGTTTGAAATATCTTAAATGGCTTTTAATGTCCCTAATGGGTAGGGACATTATACTTAGTATCTTGCTCAGGTCCAAAATTTATGTCTCTTGCCTAAATTTAGCCTCTGAGAAGAAATGCCTCCCTCTGATAGAAGAAGGGTAGCTGCATCTCTGAATTTCTCAAGAAGCAACGTAAAATTGTTTGGGAACCATTTCTCTTATTAAAATAAAATACACACCATTTTAAAGTTTGAGCAGAGAAAAACTCTCAAAGGAAAATGACTCTTGATGCCTTTCTTGTATTCTTACAGGATCCCCTTACATGTCTTTATTCCTAATATGTGCTGCTCTGCACTGAGCCCATGCCCCAAATTTAAAGAAGTTGTCCAGTGATCTAATGAAGGAAGACCTCCTCTAACCTGTGTTGGCAAATGGAAAGAATAAAGTGAATAATTCCGTGGGGGAAAACTCAAGGGCTTTTTTTTTTTTTTTAAATAAATTTATTTATTTTATTTATTTTTATTTTTGGCCCTGTTGGGTCTTCGTTGCTGTGCGCAGGCTTTCTCTAGTTGCGGCGAGCGGGGGCTACCCTTCGTTGCAGTACACGGGCTTCTCATTGCGGTGGCTTCTCGTTGCAAAGCATGGGCTCTAGGTGCACGAGCTTTAGTAGTTGTGGCACACGGGCTCAGTAGTTGTGGCTCGTGGGCTCTAGAGTGCAGGCTCAGTAGTTGTGGCACACGGGCTTAGTTGCTCCACGGCATGTGGGATCTTCCCGGACCAGGGCTCGAACCCATGTCCCCTGCATTGGCAGGCGGATTCTTAACCACTCTGCCACCAGGGTAGTCCCTGTGATGGTGTTTTTGGATGAAATTCATATTTAAATTGGTGGTGGACTCTGAGTAAAGCAGATTATCCTCCATAATGTGGGTGGGCCTCATCCAATCAGTTGAAGCTCTTAATAAAACAAAGACTGACCTCCCTGTTGCAAAAAGGAATTCTGCCAGAAGACTTATAGAAATTGAACTGCAACTCTTTCTAGAGTCTCTAGACAGCCTAACCTGCAGATTTTGAATTTACCAAGCCTCTATTATTGTGTGAACCAATTGTTTAAAATCTCTCTCTCTCTGTCTCTATCTTTATATAGATATGGATATAGATCTAGGTATCAATATCGATATCTAGATCTATATCTAGCAACATATATGGGCACATTGTATACACATGCTATTGGTTCTGTTTTTCTGGAGAACCTTGACTAATATAGTGGCCCATATAAATAAAAGGGATGAACCCAAGTTCACCCAGGTAGAAAGTAGTACAATGAGAACTGGAACTTAAGGCCTCATGACTCATTCAGCTGTGAACACTGACCCAGAACTGGGGTCCGCAAACTCTGGCCCACTGATCAGATCTCGCTTGACTCCTGGTTTTATACATAACGTTTTGCTTGAACACAGCCGCACCCATTCATTAACGTATTGTGCATGGCTGTTTCTGTGCTACAGCAGCAGATGGGCAGTTGCAGCAGAGACATATGGTACACAAAATCCAAAATGTTTACTATCTGACCCTTTACAGAAAAGATCTGCTGACCCTTGCTCTAGGATGCCATCTGATTTCTGATAGCACCGAGGAGAATAAGTCATGCACATTGGGTTAGATTGTTCATCTCATGTCCTCCTTAGGTCAAAGATCTCGTAAATGCTCACCCTTGCCATAGCCAACTTGGGGAGCATTGTCTAAGGATGCAGAAATATTTCTTGCCAGGTCTTTCCAATCCACACTGCTCCCTGACTATAGTTCTTAAAACCTATTTTTAAAAAAATTTTTATTGGAGTAGAGTTGATTTACAGTGTTGTGTTAGTTTCAGGTGTACAGCAAAATGAATCAGTTATACATATACATATATCCACTTTTATTTTTTTTTAGAGTCTTTTCCAAATAGGCCACTACAGAGTATTGAGTGGAGTTCCCTGTGCTAATAAGAAGAGCAGGTTCTTATTAGTTATCTATTTTATGTATAGTAGTGTGTATACTTCAGTCCCAATCTCCCAATTTAGCCTCCCTGCCACAATCCCCTGGTAACCCTAAGTTTGTTTTCTACATCCGTGCCTCTACTTCTAAAACCTGTCTATTTTAACCAACTACCACTCATTGCTTACTGTCTCTGGCTTCATGTACTTGATAATAAATCTATTTCTTGTTCTATCCTGGATGACATGTTCCACGGACTGAGATAATATCTTAGTCTACAGAATTTGTCCTTGATATTGTCTATCTTGGCGTCTTCATCTATGTCCCAAAGAAGACAGTCACACTCTGTCTTCTGGTACTACTACTAATACCACATTTTATGGCATGAATTTGACCCAGTGCACTGAACTATCCCTTTAGAAGCTGTATGCAACCTGTCACTGGGTTTTAGCACAGAGGTAGAACTCAGATTAGTGTTCATATTTAAACAAATCTACTTGACCAGAAGCTTTTTGTCTCACCATTTATTTTATTACACAAGTAACTCCTGTCTTTGCATCTATGATGTAAATATTTTTAATTTCCTAAATTATCTGAAAAATTATTTAGAGCTTCCATTTCAGTAGGCATTGGAATTGCTGTGTGATGACTATTTCATTATTTTATTTCCAAATGTTAAATTAGGCTTCAAGCTTTGGCCAAGAGTAGACAGAAAAGGGTTTAAAAAGAAATGAAGAGTGGGAGAGACTTCTGATGCGATGGAGACTTAATAAAGATTTGATTTTGAATCAATAATTTATAATAAAGGTTTGATTTTGAATCAATAATTTATGTCATTGCAAAATAAACTCCCTGGTAAAATTCCATTCTTTGGTAATCATTAAGTACAGAAATTAACAATCAGAATATGCAGTGCTCTTCTTCATTTTCTAAAAACAAACCTATATCTAGATGAGAGGAGAATTCATTTCATAACTCGGGCTCTGGACTTACGACTCCAAGTCCTGTCTTCTTTCAACCATACCTGCTAAGTTTCTGTCTAACCTCTTGAGCATGAGGTAATGGCTTCAGCTTTCATCCCCTTCCTCAGTATATAGCTTGGTGACTAAGAGTAAGGGATCTAAAACTTGAGAACTTGGGTTCAAATCTTGACTCTAAAATTTACTTGTTGAGTACTCTTGAGCGTGTTATCTGTTTTTGCCTCAGTTTTCTCATCTATAAAATACAGATAACATTACTTCTCTCAGGGAGTTGCTATGAGGGTTAAAAGAGAAAATTCGTACAATGCAAGAATTTATCAGTTCTTGGAACACAATAAATACCGAAAAAACATGTTAGCCATTATCAAGGGCCCCTCATTTTATGGATAATATAGATTAGTTTATATAGGTCTAATATTTACATATACATAAACATTTTGTACCTATATGTGTGTATACGTTCTTCTTAGAAATTGAGCAGTCAACATTCACATCTAAATATGTGCTCTGTGAAATGCAGATCTCCTGTGTACAGACACAGTGCTATAGTCATCTATTGCTACATAATAAAGAAGTCCAAACTTAGTGGTGAAATAAACAAAAATTTTAGTATGTGCCCAGATTCTGTGGGTCAGCAATTCAAACAATACACAGAGGAGATGGCTTGTCTCTACTCCATGACTGATGTCTGAAACCTCAGCTCATGAGGATTCAAATGGCTGGGGCTGGAATCATCTAGATAATTTTAATTCACAGGTCTGGCCCTTGAGATGGGATGACTTGAAGACTGGGCCCAACAAGGACTGTTGACTGGAGTGCCTATAGATGGCTGCCCATGTGGCTTGGACTTCTCATAACGTGGTAGTTAAGATTCAAGATAGCGTATCCCAAGAATGAGTGTCCAGGGTTCAAGCATTCCATGAGAATCATGCAAAATCATGCATGACCTTTTATGACCTAGTCAAATGTTACATAGCATCACTTTCATTATATACTATTGCAGGCGTTGGAGATCTTTTTCCATAAAGTGTCAGACAGTCAATATTTTAGGCTTTACAAGCCATACAGTCTCTTTTGCAACTACCTAGCTCTGCTGCTGTGATGTGAAAGCAGACACAAACAATACATATACTAAGGAACATGGCTGTGTTCCAATAAAGCTTCATTTATAAAAGCCGGCAGAGGCCTAGATTTGGCCCACCAGCCATAATTTACTGACCCCTGCTCTATTGTTTGAAGGAATGGAAAGCCTGCCCAAATTCAAGGGAAAATGCCCACATCTGGATGCGAAGAACGGCAACGAATCTGAGACCCTGTATTAAAACCACTGCATAAGAGGATCTGTCTGCATACCTTGATTCTCCCATGTATGTTGGATATGAGGTATTGGGACATCTTACATCTCTGTAAGCCTGGGTCAAGGTCAAAGTTGGAATCTGAACTTAATGACCTTGATTTCTGGAATAATTGGTAACTCTAATTATGATTTCCTTACACTCCTTACCCCAATAAATATACCACAAAAGATAGATTTCAAGTAAATAATTGCTTTATGGCAGATTTTTATTAAGTCTCCATTGACTGAATTATTCCATTTTGGTTGGAAAGCATGGGTTTTGTTTCTTTCCTAAAGAGGTCTGCAACTTTTCAGATGTGGCATTTCATTCTACTGAGAGGATGATGTAGGTTTTTATAAACGGAAAAAGCAGGGCAGGCTGAGTTCACTCAGATCATACTAATGCTTACAGGAATAACCGAAACTGGAACACAGGCTTCCAGGTTTTCCTGTCCTGTGCTCTTTGCGGTAGGTGCCATTGTCTGCTGGGCCTGGCAGTAATAATTTTTGACCTTTACCTCTCTACGCTATTGTGAAGTGGTTTTGGGTTTTGTTAGCTTTCTTATGAGTTTGTACTAAATTGTGTCCATAAAATAGGCTGAATTCCTCAGGGAAGGTTGATAGCTGTTACTGTGTTATTACTTAAAATGTTGTGTTGGTTACCTTTCGTTCTTTTCTTTTCTCCAGCTGTCTCCTGAACTTAAAAGTTATATTATCCTAGATGAAAGATGTGCATCTGGTGGAAAACACTAATTTAAGGGATGAAAATTCCTGATGATTGCTTCAGTCAACCCTTAATACACACTGAGCTTCATTAGTAAATAGACAACTCTCAGACCTTTCCCTTGGAAGAGGTCGCATAATCAGGCTTTGTGTTGATTTTGCATTCTGTTCGTTAGAGACAGAACAAATTAGAATAATTGGCTGGTACAGGGAAAGCACAAAGAACTTTCTTCTATTTTTGTGATGCATCCCGTAATAAGGGTTGAAAATGAGACTAGAGGTAAGAACGTGAAACTCAGAAGAGCAAAGGAGAGAGGATAGTTTCTTTGAAAATATTCTTTCAGTGTTGGCCCAGAAGAAATAGGAAGCTGAGGAAATTTTTTTTTTTGTAAATGATGATTTTTGTGTTAATGACGTGAATTCCACAATTAGTAAGAATCAGGAAGCAAGCATCCTTTTCTACCAAGGACTTGGGAGCAAATGAAACCATAAATACTCCCCCGCTCTTGGAAACCCTTTTGGAGCAGTAATCAGAGAAGGGTAAAGGCAAAGCCTCAGGGCAAAGGTGTTCAGAGCAAAGGGATAGGAGGAGAACAAAAGGAAAGTGGATCTTTTTAGAGCTGTCATTTTGAAATTTACCTGCTTCTGATTCAGTGCTGCTTTGCTACCGTGTTGGTCCAGTGGAAATCCTCAAAGCAGGAGCAGCCGTATTTTAAAATAATAAGGTTAGAGCAAGTGACTTTAATCCAGGTCTCTTTAGCTCAAGAGCACAGAGGAGAGCGTGAGGAAAGGGTGAGGCCACAAGGAATTGTTCACTGGGTAAATTTTCCCCAAACCTCCCTAACTGGGAGAAATTGACCACTGGATTATGTGCCTTGAAGGAAAGCAAAAATGTTGAAAGCAAAGAGTGTGGAGCTTGTTTAGAAAGCAAGCTCTATCATTTGGTCACCTTCTGATAATAGCATTGGCTGAGACCTGACCATTTACAATGAAGGCACTTCTGTAGGTAATAAGTTCCAGGAGGGCCAGAACTGAGTATGTCTGTTTCAGCATTTAGCATGGTTTAGCATCTTAGAGCCCGGTACATTATTGGCATATAGTAGACTTAAAAATGAATATTTGTGGATTGTCTGAATGAGTGGATGTGTGTGTGATTCATATTCTATTTGCAGGTCCTATGCCCTACAGTGGGTTTTCAGTGTCAGACTGTGAAAGTATTTATGCCGGGGATTGGCATTGTTTCCTATCTAATCGATAAAGATTACACATCAAAGGACGTTACACTGACAGCCCAAAAGCCTCATAGGAATTACTTAACAAAAAAATAAAATTGGATTCTGTGTAATTTCTAATTTATAAGCTGGCCAGAACACTGGTATTTCAGCCAGTCCTCTGGTAGTTCCAATGATGTCCCCATGATCACCCAGGCATAATCAGAATGGCTTTAGGATTTGGGAGCCAAAATGTTCCTCAGTATTTACTGCTTTGCTAGTCCATTTAAGAAAATGGACTATTGAAAAAACAGCTTCAGACACAATATGGCATTTTATGATTTAGCACGAAATCTGAGAAATATAGAGGTAATCTGAAGCCTGCAATGGTAAAGTTCCCTCTGCTATTGAAGTTATTGTCTTTAAACAATGATTCTACATCAGTAATGCTATATATATATATATATATATATATATATATATTTATATATATTTATATATATTTATATATTTATGTATTTATGATATTCAGGTTTATTTCCTCTTCTAAGCAAGTAATTGGTTGGTTGGTATGAGAGATGGTGTGGCTTCCAAAGGTGAAAAGTATTATTTTGTTGTAATTTCCGGCTACCTAAGGATGGGAGAGGCCCAGGACACTGCAGTCAGTATATTATGTGGAGCAGGTTATATTGTGGTTTATTTATGAACTTTTACATGTTTATTTTCTATGCAAGTTTGTGTGCTCCTTTCTGAGTTTTGGTAGATAAGTGTTTTGTAACTTTGGAATACTTGGAGTTTTATATATATATATATGTATATATATATATATATATACACATATATATATATACACATATATATATATAACTTTCATATATATATATTTTAACGTAGTAGTTAAAGCCGTGGAGAGAGTACTAGTCTACGTAGGTTCAAATTCTGGCTTTACCCTATGACTTCCCTGTGGCTTCCTCTGCTCACCTATTAAAAAGGAGTATAATAAGACTGCTGTGGTGAGTTATATACTAAGTGCTATTTAAGCATTTGCTATAATGATTATGTATACTCGAAGGCAAGGAACTTGCCCCTTGATCGTCTCTGTATTCCTAGTGCTTAAGAATTCCTAGTGCTTTTCTAGTGCATTGTCTTAGGATAGAGATAGCTCAGTATAGTTCTTCTCACTATAAAGTACTGTTACGTTGAAAGTGTTTGCTTGTGTACTAATAATCTACGACATATCTGCTGAGGACAAGGAAAGGAATAGTTTTAAAACTGCAATGGATAACAAAAGATTGTATGATGTAATGCCTTTATTACGTAATGATAAAACTAACAAATGATCATGGTAGAAAATTTGAAAAACTCCTAGACAAAATAGACATCAACAAAATTTGCAGTAACTTTCAGAGTGTAGAGTTGGCCATGAATATTAGTGCTTTCACATTTTCCAGGAATTCAAGTAGACTCTGCTTCTTAAGAGTCTATTCATGAGATTTTATTTTAATGATGTTTTCATCATGGGGGGACACACACACACAAATTTGTTAAAAAAAAAAAAAGAAAGAAACACATGTAAATCACTGATGTTTCAGATAGCCACATGAAATAAGGTGAGAAAGGTCAACAAGCTGAAAGAATGTGGAGTAGCATCTCCTTAATCGCTTACATAATTCTGATAATTACCTCTTTGTGGATAAAGTAATTAATGGGGAATCTAATTCATGAAAAACGTATGAACTTCAAGCCTTCTTGAAGCCAAGTATTTCTTTCCACAAAAGGTTACTTTGCACGGCCATGCTTCCTTATCACCTGACAGGGAAAGAGTGTTGTATGGCAAAGGATCTTCCCGAAGGAGGGTGCTTCCCACGCTGATTGTCATAAATGACTTCGGAATTACTGTTGCTGTATTACCAAAATCTTAAACTAGGATATTTTTGACAAATGCGGTCCTTAGTTAATTTTTAGAGCTACAAACTGTCAGATGGCTCTGAAATAACAATTGTCTGGCTATTCTTCAGGGTGATCACAATACGGTAATGACCTTGAGGTATCACTAAAAAGCAGGAAGGTGTGAGTCTTCCTTTGGTTCCAGAGTGAAATGCGAGTTGGAGTTGGAGTTGGAAAAGAGGCCGACAACCAAGTGATAGAGAAGGAAATGTGAGGTCATTAGTGAAAAAGCAGGTTTAAGTTAAGGTGAAAAGGCATGAGGAAATGGTCAACCGTTACAGTATTACAAAGATCATCACGAAGCGTATCCATGAATGTGGTTTGTATTGCAATCTGCTGAAAAAGAGACAAATATCCTGGCCTGGCCTTCATGGAGATTATATTTTATTGATTCTGATGATAGATTATTGTTGAAGAGGGCCTCCTATAAATTATAACCATGCAAAGGCAGCAAGATAATTTTTTTTTCTTTATGTATGTGTTTCTCATTCCTACTCACTTCTCTCTTAGGGGAAGAGAAAATCACAAAAAAACAAAAATGTCAAATCTCAGCTATTCATTTGCAAAATAATTTTTTCCCCAAATTCCAATGGAGGCAGTAGGTTAACCGTTAAGATTTGTAAGGCTCAAAAAGCTAGATTTTTACAAAGTGTAGCCAAATTTTATTCCATAAGTAATAGCTTTGGAAAGAATATGTGATGATGCAAAGTTGGAAAAAGCTGGGTTTTCTTCCGTAAATGACTTCACTGTGTTGGGAGAAGAGGCAGAGAAGAAATCAAAGTGAGTAAACATGGGGTGAGTTTTTCTGATAGGGGACTCTAGTGCTTTAAAATAGACTACATAATCCTAGGGATAATCTGAGGGTAGAACAGACCAATGCCTTATTTCCAAACTGGTACCCTGGAAGAAAACCGTGTATTTCCTTTGAGGTCTTGAGAGGTTTTTCTTCTGCTTTGTTTTGTTTTGGGTTCATTTTGTAGTCAACCTTACTAAGGTATCATTTGCATGCAACAAAATGCAGACATTTTTAGCTAACGGTTCACTGACTTTTAATTAATGTATACATTTGTATAACTACCACCCCCATAAAGATAGATAACAATTCTAAAACCCGAGAAAGTTTCCTCCTAGGCTTTTGCAAAAGTATCCCCATCTCCCACCCCAAGGCAACCACTGATTTGTTTTTTATCTTTCGAGATGAATTTTGCCCAGTTTAGAATTTCATGTCAGTTGAATACTACAGTAGGTGCCCTTTTGATCTGGCTTCACTTGCTCAGCATATGGTTTTTGAGATTCATTCATGTTGGGATGTTTTAAACCAGGACTTCAGCCTGGGTGGCTGATTTTGTCTGAAGGCACCTACAGGTACATCTGGGTCTCTGGCATTGTCACTGTCTGTTCTTGGCTCAGTATTTTCAACTTTACTAAGAAGCACAAGGTTGAAGTAAGGAAGATCATTGTCAGTATACTGGAGGTGAAGTGGGTTCTGTTATGTAATATTCTCAGCATAAATTGACCTGCTTGGAATCATTGTGTTGATAATCGACAAGGATACTCTTCCTCCAAAAACCTTGATACTATAAAACTTCTAAAGGACGCTGTCCTAGGACTCTTTTAGTTTTAATTTTTTGGGAAACATTTCTGGAAAATTCAAATGCTCACAACCTGAAAGAAGCAATTATTCACCTGAAGGCTAACTCTGCTCAAGTTGAGTTGTCCGACCTTTACATGCTGATAGAACCCAAATAGCCTTGCAAAACAATGCTCTCTTATTGGATATAAGCACATAGACTATTTAAGATGGACGTGTATATGCAGTAAAGTAAAAAAAACAAAGACTCTTTGAGTTTCCCTTGCAGGTTTTTAAATTTTTTTCATTTAAGTTTCTATAGCATATGCTAATAGTTGAGGGTAACCTCAGGTTAGTTTTAGGTCCACTCTTTACATAAATGTTGAAGTACTCCATACCCACCTTTTTTCTACCTTCCTTCTCTTCTTCCATCTTTCCTTTCTAACTTCTTATAATCCATTATACTTAATCCTGCATTTGTTGAGGTGGCAATTAGTGTAGGAAAATTGAAAGCAGTGTGAAATGTTCCTGTTCAGAATGCATGTTGACCAAATTCTATATTGAGAAAAGGTCTGAATTTACCCACAGGAACCCTTTCTCAGCGTCTTTGAATACAGGCCATAGAAACTGGGCTATAGTATCCTGACAGGTATGTCGAATTCATAGCAATAGCCCTCAAAGAGCTTACCTAGCGTACGTAGATGCGTATGAATGCATTTAATGATTGCTTTATTGGCAGCAGTGCCAACATACACAGTCTATTTTGTTTTATATCATTATCATTACCTGCTGTTGACCTCTGTATACATTGCTAATGGTGTGGTTCCTATGGCTTGTGAATTTCACGGCCAAATAATATGTAATTTATTGCACACTTTAGTGTAGAAGATGGAGACTCCATAAATTTTCGTGTGCTCTTTGCCCCTTTGGAATGTATTACACTGAGATCAGGCAAAGTAATAAATTTACTTCAAATGTGTGTGATAGCTAAACATCAGTTAGGACTGATGGGCAATATTTCTTCTTCCAGCAACATAACAGTTTTTAAAGACTAAGCCATTGAACGTGGAGTTACTGAACATGGGACTCAGTTCACTGGGATCCCTTCTCAGAAAAATAAAGGAAAACTTGAATTGGATATGTGTGGCTTATTCAAGTAGTAACTGATCCGCTACATCTTGGTGAACTTAATTTGTCACAATCGTTTGGTATTTTATTAACTCTCTTCCCCTTCTTCCCCTGACTCTCATGAGAATGGATTAGGAGTATCTTAAAACATACTAAGTCGTCTTCCATCCCTGTTACTCTAACCACAAAAGCACACTTTCCTTATCCAACGTAACTTACTGTCTTTTAGAGTAGCTGTGGTTTTAATTCTCTACAGAATTCAAACCAGCAAGAGAAACATTTTCAAGGAGCCACCACATTGTAGAGCTTTAGAAAGAAGACTTTAGAATTAAGGGCAAATATATCATTTTATGGCTAAAGCACCTGAGGCCTAAAGTAGGAAGGTAACCATCGAGGTCAGGGAAAGGGGTTGAAGATCAGGTTTCAGGCTGAGAAAGAGTCTACAGGGACTCAATCTGAGCAGTTCAAAAACTGAAAGGAGACCACGAATGTTCTGGGAAGGCTGGCATCTGGCCTCAAGTGTGGGATTTCAGACAGGGAGTGGGCCCGGGGGGAACTGAGCTTCTGCAGTAGGCAGAGAAGTCCACCTCATCTCCAGAAAGTGCCACTGACATCAGGGAGTTGAGGGGAAAGAGCAATGAATTCCAGTCCACCTGAGAAAGCAGGCCAATCTGATTAACTCTGAATTTAGGCTTATTTCAGATACTTCTTGAGAAAGAACTTGGACAAGCGCAAGTCCCGTGCAGCCTCTTTAAATCCATTCCCGGTATTTTCTGGTGGAGCTGCTTAAACCCTCCAAGTGACTCCAGTGTTTTAATTTCTCTATTTAATTCCGACAGTTCTATGATTGATTATTTAATGGGCAAATAAGTAGGGTCACAAAAGAGTGTGAATGTATTTTACAGGATGAGGATGGGCGGAGTGGAGCAGTCTGGAATAGGACACCAATAAAAAGGGATCTGGGTAAATAAGAACGTCTATTAGAAAGGGAGAGGAATTCACAAGGAAATTAATTAGTGCCTGACACCACGCCCTTCTCTCTGCATGTTTAGAAGCTAGTTTCTAATTTTCTTTTCATAGGAGATGTCCCTGTGATGAATTGTCTTTTACCTCCACCCTGTTTATCACATGGACATATGGTGAAGTTTGCGTGAGAGAAAGCAAGTAGTAGAATTTGTCTGGCGAGCAACTATAAACACTTCCTGGAACAATCTAGGGTAGAAGGAAAAGGAAAGGAAGGTGGAAACAAAGGAGAAAGACAGCTAATGATGCTGGAGTCTCTCGCTGGGATTTGTGGTATCGCTTTTTGAAACTAAGTACAGAAAGTCAGAACTTGACTGATTGTTTCTTGATCACGGTTTGTTTTCATTTTTGTTTTTTTCTTGCTGTCTCATCAGTTATTCCAGCCAGTGCTATGTCATTTTCAGTTTCAGTAAGCATGCCTGTCTTGTTTCCATTCACATTATTCATGCAAATGTTGATTGAACTGATGACCCCGAGTTATCAGGGAAATATTAGATACACCAGTGGATACATTTCTTAATTTTAGAAAAAAATTACCGAGTGAAGGTTAAAATAACTCCTCTTAAATTTGCCATTAAAAAAAAACTTCTCCTAACATACAATACCTCATTGCCTAATAATGCCAGATAAATGAATTCCTATGTATTCATGAATGCAGGCTAGTCTGTATATTTTTTGGCAGGTATGACCGTTACCGAGGGTAACGGCCTAGTTTGCTGGCCGTGTCCTGTCTCCTAGAAAGTGGTAGTTTCTGTTGTCTTTCAGTTGGTCCATTGGATATCAGAGGTGAATTTATAAAACTATACTTCCCTTTACACTTACTTTGTTTTGTTTTGTTTTACTTGAAGTATAGTTGATTGACAATGTTGTGTTTCAGGTGTACAGCCAAGTGATTCAGATATATGTATTTCTTTTTCAGATCCTTTTCCATTATAGGTTATTACAAGGTATTGAATATAGTTGCCTGCGCTATACAGTAGGACCTCGTAGTTTTACCTATTTTATATATAGTATACACTTACTTTGTGTGATCCAGGCTGGTCAGACCACATGATTACTTTCACTTCTCATATAATTTTTCAGGTCCAACCTCAAATCTTTGATAAGAAGTTATTTTAAAATAAGTTTATTAGCATGTGTGTGCTCTAAATCCAACAGTAGTTATTAGAGATATGGTTTTGCACTAGGTATTCCTCTCTTTTTTGTTCTTGGCCAACCAATTGAAAATTAGCTTTTATTTTCTGGTTGGTTTGCTAGATGTTTACGACTCTAATAAAAGTCTTAAATTTTGTCTCATATCTTAAAACACAATCTGAATTAGCAATGGATATTGTGCTCTACATAGGGGCTGTGATATAAGTATAGTTTCCAACTTCAAAAACATATAACCTAGAAGGGAACACACACAGACACATATGCAGCAATTATGGCAACTGCATTTGTTTACGAAGTGAAATAGTACTGAGATGGATAAAGTGCTAGCAAGCCTTGAACAGCCAAATCAGCTTCAAAAATAGATGTGCAGTTCTTTCAAAATATTTTTAACATTTGTCCAGCTACATGTAGAATATAACTTAGCATAAAAACGGTATGGGTTTTTATTTTAAGTAATTCAGCATTTTGACATCCTCATAATGAAATTAAATCCAGGAGGAGGTTTCTCTCCATGATCTCTTGAAATGGTCCTTGATCATCCACAATATTTCCCATCATCACAAAGGTGGTACCAAGGGCAGGAAACTCCAACATTATTAAAGTTTCATAAAGCCAAGTCAATTTTAAGAATAGAATGACCCCAAACTGATAAAGGTCTTGACAGATAATTTCAAGGGAAGCATAAATTATTTTCTGTTTGTCAGAGGGCAAAAATATTTAGGCTGAGTTAATGAATGGTAGAGTTTTTGAGTGGAGAGTGTCCTTAAAATATTATGTAGATCTGTACTGTCAACAGATGCTAGCCACGTGGCATTATTTATATTTAAACAAATTTAAAAATAAGATTAAAACTTCAGTTCCTCAGTTGCATTTGCCATATTTCAAAGATGTTTATTAGCTCCATGTAGCTATTGAGTACTGCATTGCATGGTACAGATATAGAATATTTTCATTATCACTGAAAAGTCTATTGGGCAATACTAAAATTATACCCAGATATTCACAGAGAAGGCAACCAAGTCTCAAGGAAATAATATAACTTCCCCAAGGTCACACAGCTATGTTTTGAAAGAAAAACAAAATGACACAAAGGAAATAGTAACAGAGGCATTAAAGAAACCCAGGAAGTTTCTGGAGCAGTCAAAGTAGGGTTTAAAAGTGCATACTTAACTGTTGGCAGGGTTGAAGCTCTTGATGGTTGGTAAGATCTACCTGCCTGAATTTGGACATGAGCATTTTATGCAATGAATTAAAAGCAAAAAATCATTTCAGCGAATGGCTGCCAGCTCCATATTTTTAGCCACTGCTGTGCTTCCAGATTATGTTTATCACTTTCATGTACAGGGCTCCACTGTGAAATGTGATGGTTTATCTGACCCCAGAGAAATCAAGAAATCTTGTGGGGGTTATGGCTATATTTGAAAAGGTTGATTTTTAAATGCATCATGCAGACTGGCCCTGTTTTAAAAGGGATTCCTGCCATCAAATAATCAAAATGTAAACTCTCTTCTCACCTTGCAAAAGTCAAAGATACTCCCTGCATTTTTATTATTTCGTTGAAATCCAAATATTATTTTTCCATTCTCTAATTTGTTTTCCTCACAGTGTGATCAACTATTGCCAAGGAAGGAAGGGTTAGATGTATCAATCAAAGTTTGCTAAAGGCCCCCTAGGTAATTGAACCCTCAGGAGAAACAATCGTCATGTATTCTTTTCCTGTTGTTTCAATATCTTCGTAAAGAGTCATTTCAATATGTTTGGTTCTGTAGCAGAGGTACTGTGAAGTGCTTCTGTTCCTCAGAGGTCCAGAAAGCCTGCGAGTCTGTGGGTAAAGGTGGGTAAGGAGAGAGAGGGAAGGAGGCTAGAGAGAGGTTCAGTGCTGAGATAAGGACAGTGTTCTAAAGCCTCCTGGGGGTGAGGCTGGGGTGCACAAACACCCACGACTAATCCAGACAGAAACTGAATAATCAAGGGGACGAGCACTGTGAAGTCATGTGGTCACCTCTCCCTCTAGAAATACACATTGCCCTCAGTAAGCCTCCTCCCGCCCCAGAAGAGCATTAGGAAGGTCTGGAGAGGGGAAGTATTGGCAGAAATGGAAAAAGCAGGTTGAAGGAATTAGCCTGGAGCAGAGAGACCAAGAAACGCAAGCCAGCAGATGGAAGGCAGACTTTTCATGGAAGTCTCCAAGCTCAAGTCAAGTTCTGGGACCACCAAGTACAAGTCAAAGAGTGCTCATTTAACCCCTTTGGGCCCCCACGCGAGTGGAGGAAGACTGGACAGAGAGGGAGAAGGGGCCATTGAAGGTACAGTATTTACTATGGGATTTAACTCCTGAAAGGCCTCCCAGTAGCTTCAGATCTGCTCAAGAATCCTTCATGTCCTGCTGGTTCCCAGTGAGTGGCTCACAGCTTCAAGGCCTCCTCTGCCAGATGGAGAACTATTTCAAGCATCCTGCCTCTATTTTGTACTGTAGCAATGCAGACAGGAAACCTGACCCCATTTTCAGGTTCTAAAGAGAAATTCTAAGTACCTGAAAGACTGAGGAACATGGTGGCTTTTATTTAAGATGTGGAGATAGAGAGCACATACCTGGACTTGGGCCTGCAGCAGCACCAAGGGTTCCCTTTATTTTCTCTCCCGTCTGTGTTTCTCCTTTTCCCTCCACTGGATTAGCCACGGGGACTCCACGTTCTTCATTCTGCGGTCCTGGTACCAAGATTTTCCTGGGAATTACAAAGTTATTCACCTTCTACATTGAGCACTTCTTATTTTTTCCCCAGCAACGTAAGTCATCCTTAAGAGGAGTCAGGGTGCTAGCTCTTAAATATATTTTAGTCATCCTTTTGTACATTAAATGCTCTTTCTTGGAGACTGCTCCTGACATGGTGTTCACCGTGCTCTCAGCTGGCCTTCTGAAGTTCTGCCCTGCCTTCCCCACCAGGTACAGTTCAGGAGCTGCCTACCTCAGGGTGACAGGTTATCTTCTAGTTGCTTTATTCCTTTCCCTCTTACATTTAGAGAACATAATTTGAATACATAAACTTCTCTGTGACCACAGCTTTATTTGCGACCCACAGGTTTTGTTATGGCATATTTTCATTATCATTCAATTAATAAAATTCTAATTCCCATTGCAACTTTATCTTTGACCTACATAATGATCAGAAGTATGTTTTTAATATCCAACTATTTGGTAAAATATTGGTTATATATTTTTTAATTTCTTGCTTATTCGGAGTCTTGTTTTATAACCAGCATATAGTCAGTTTTATAAATGTGCCATGTGCACCTAAAAATTTCTGCGTAATATATATATTCCATCATTGTTGGTGCAGGGTTTTATGTAAATTTAGGCCAGCGTTTTTAATGATGGTATTCAGATCTTCTATCATCTGCTGATTTGTTGTTGTGGTTCTATGTTACTGATCTAGGTAATTTAGATTTTTCTATTTCGACTTAGTTTTTTGGAATTTCCCTTCATATATTGCATTGAAGTTTGGATATATAATATATTCCTTGTAAAGTAACAGTGGGTTTTATTATCCTGCCTTATCGCCAGTGATAATTTTGGCTTTCAAATCTGTGTTAACATTAAAAAAAATCTTCAATTGTATTTATTGTTGTTATGACATAATTTTTGAATCCTTTAATTTACAGTCTGACTATTGTCTCTTTTAAGTGGCATAGAATTAGGTTTTTTGTTTGTTCCAATAATCCTTGTCCTTTGAGTATTTACAGTTAATGTATTTTCTTTTTTTTTAAATAATTTTATTTATTTATTTATTTATTTATTTATGGCTGTGTTGGGTCTTTGTTTCTGTGCGAGGGCTTTCTCTAGTTGTGGCGAGCGGGGGCCACTCTTCATCGCGGTGCGCGGGCCTCTCACTGTCGCGGCCTCTCTTGTTGCGGAGCACAGGCTCCAGACGCGCAGGCTCAGTAGCTGTGGCTCACGGGCCTAGTTGCTCCGTGGCATGTGGGATCTTCCCAGGCCAGGGCTCGAACCCGTGTTCCCTGCATTGGCAGGCGGACTCTCAACCACTGCGCCACCAGGGAAGCCTTAATGTATTTTCTTATAGACCGTTTACTCCTTGTTTACTATTTGTCCCACCTTGTTATGTTCCTTTTGCTCTTCCTTCTTCCTTTTAGATTTCTTCAAATTCCATTTTCCCTTGTATTAGCTTGTGATTTTTACATAAGTAGCAGTTACACATGTACCATGACTTATTAGCTTTTTTACTGCTTCTCAAGCAATGCTGAGATCTTAAATTTCTTTGACTACTTTTTTCCTCTTCCATTTGTTTTTAATGCATTCTAATTTTTGATATATTTTATTATTACTCTTTTGTGCAGTTAGATTTTATTTAGGTTTATCCACTTATTTATCCTGTTATACATAATTCTTTATAAAGTCCTTATTTTCATCTGTGATAACCTTCCTTCTGCCTGCGGGTCTCCCTTTATAATTTAATTCAGTCGGTTCTGATGAGAACATATTTTCTAAATTTTGTTTGTCTGCAAATTTCCTTATTTCATCTTTCCTTCCAAACAACATTTTCTCTGCCTCTAGAATTCCCAATGGGCAGCTCCTCTTTTCTTTAGCACTTAAAAATGTTATTCCATTATTTTCTAGTATCCAATCAGTTTCGTTGAGAAGTAAACTGTAATCTTAATCCTGTTCCTTTGAAAGGAATCTCTCTCTTTTTCCTGGGGCTGCTTTTAAGATGTCATGTTTTTCTTTGTTATTCATGAATTGTACTGTGGTGATCTTAGGTGTGGTTTTCTTTGTATTTATTCTTGTTGCATTTTTTTTTACTGCTTATTGAATGTATGGCTCCATATATTCTTTTTAGTTTTAGAGAACTCTAAGCTGTTATTTCTGAAATATTGTTTTCATCCCAATCTCTCTCTCCTTTTTTCTTTGGACTCTAGTTTACACATATGATAAAAATGTTTCCTGTGGCCCATATGTCTCAAATGCGCTTTTTGTGTACTTTTTATTCTTTTCGTTTCCCATGCTTTAGTCTTAATATTTTTACTACTCTATCTTCCAGTTCACTTACCTCTCTTTACCTGTGTCCAATCCACTACCGAGTTTTAAATTTCGTATAATTTTTATTTCTATCAGTTCAACTTCAATCAGTTCCTAGTTTCTAGTTGTCAAGTTAAATTCTCCACCTTGTCATCTATTTTCTTGAACTTGATAACATTTACCAAAATTTGTATGAACTTTAATGTTTAGGTCATCTATGATTCTGATTCTGTTTTGTTTTTTATTCATTTAATTCTCCTTTTCTTGGTAGTCTTGGTGGTTCTTCAGTGAATGAATACCAGACTCGGGATGTGACAAGTTGTAGAGAATCTGAATGACATTACAGTTGCCCTTTGAACAACCTGGGTTTGAACTGCACAGATCCACTTATACATGGATTTTTTTCCCATAAGTAATACAGTACTACATGATCTGTGGTTGGTTGAATCCTCAGATTCAGAACCACAGATAAGAAGGGCCGACCATAAAGTTATATGTGGATTTTTGACTGCACAGGGAGTCAGCGTCTCTAACCCCTACATTGTTCAAGGGGTCAACTGTATTTTCTTGAGGAGAGAATTTCCTATTCTTAGGTAGGGAGCAGAGGGGACGATCACCTCAGTCACTGGACCAACTTCATACTCATTTTCCTTCTTTATCAGGTTCAATGTAGACGTTGCATCAACCTTCCTAACACACAGACACACACACATATGTACAGACTTCCAATGTCCTAGTTCATATCATTAGTTTTCCACTGGGCCAGAAATCTTTCCTAGGTTCTGAACCCCCGTTTTGTCTCTTCAGCATTATGAGCCAACTAAGTCTTTGCTTTGACTTCAGTTAGCTTTTGTTTGACTTCTTAGCATCTTGCCTTGTCTACCTACTTATACATGGAAACTACTGCAAGGGAACACTGTTGCTGAATCCAGCTCAGTTCTCTGAATCTTTACTCTCTCTGTGATTTTGGTCCTTAAAATTCTAGCTGCCTTGTTTTTTCTCAATTCCAACTCTGGTTTCCTTAGTCCTATGACATTGTCCTAAGATCTACTGGCTTTTCTACCTCTTAGGAGTCACATTTGGTTTCTCAGACTTTTGCTCTTCATCGGTAGTTTCTAAATGACTGGACTAGAAAAGCATGTGCACAATATTGTTCTCACTTCAGTGAGTTTCTTTCTCTATTTTACTCTTCTAGGTCATGGCTACCTCAGTAGCTTTCTAACACTCACAGTCAAATGTTGCTTATGATTTATCTGGCCTTTCTAGTATGTTTTCCTAAGGTAAACTGATATAGTTGGAAACAGAAGTTCGTACCCACCATTTAAAAAATTGTTTTGTCTTTCTATGAATTCTCTTCTTGTCCCATCTTCTGTCACTTTTTCCCACCAAAAATTCCCATTCTCACAGATAGATTATTTTAAGATTAAAAATTATTATTAAGCCAATATGTGAATTTTGAAAGGAATTAATTTTGCTTTGAACAAGAACACAGATTGGTGAATGGAATATGGAAGATTCCTTAAGACCTTTTTCATCTCTAAGAGTAGTATCCAACCATCGGTACCACAGTAAGTTTGTCAACTGTGGAAGGAAAGCAGTCTTTATAACGTCAACATTATTCAATAATCTCAAAAACTGCTTCACTTTCCTGCTCATGCCACCAATTTCCAAATGTTCAATGGGAGCAGAGAATCATGGGATGGGACATGGAGAAATGGCCTGTCATAGTAACTATAAATATTGGAAGAATGAAATTATAAATAAAGAGGGTTTTCTATGAATATATTTGAAGTGTTTGTTCCTAAAGAACTTGTAGAATAAGACTCAGAAGTTTAACATAGAAACACCTCTTGATAAGTATGAAACTCAGTAAAATTTATCTCATAATAGTTTTTTCTTTTGTGTTATGTGATTGTCAGGGTGACACAAAACTATTTTTATCTGGACTTCACAGATCTTCTTATTTTTACTATGGGATCAGTGACCCTACATGTTTGAAAAGTGGCAAAATAGTTAAAATTGGAACATTTCCCCCAAATCCAGGGCATATGACTTACATTTCTGTAGAAGGCAATATTATATTTCTGTCTAGTTCTGGGGTAAACATTTTCATACCTGCCAATCCAATTTGACTAATGTATTGTTTTTACAGTGCATTAGTGGAAATTAAATGGTAAATTCAGTCAAACAGCCATTTCATACATCAGAAAGGAAAATCAATCAACACAACTGTCTGACCGAAATGAATGAAGAGAACAATTCAAGGCAAACAACTGTCCCAGTAGACTTGTATAAATACAGTAGTGGTGTCATGTGCAGAATTAATCTTTCCTCACCCTTAACTGGAGAACACTCTGCCAGCCAATTCAGTCACTCAAATGATACTGAATTATAATATTCCAGTTTCATTTACTCTCAGTTACTGGTGACTGCCCTTCCTTCTCCTTCATCTGTCCATCAGTGGAGAATGTCAGAGCAGGAGAATAGTAATATTGGCATATTGTCATGTACTGTCTTGAATTCCACAGCTTCAAAATTCTTAGGCTAACTCAATGATCTTAAAAGAGTCTGGCGCAGAAAGGATATGTGAATTAAATGGCAGACCACCGGCTGACCCTTCCGGCACTAACAGCCCTTATTCCTGGTTCTAATATATCACAGAATACTCAAGAGGAAGTTTTTGAGTGGTCAGCAGAAATATGGCTCCAAAGCAGGCACATGGAAAAGAAATGTTGTCATCTGTGATCCACTTTAAAGTTGACTTGTCTTTTACTCATAAACCAGATTCAGGGTGAATTCTCTTCTGCTGAATGTTAGAGAATCTGTTGGAGGAGTGTGGCCAATTCTTTTGAATTTTTTTTACTCTCTAACATTTTTTTAAACATTTTTATTGGAGTATAATTGCTTTACAATGGTGACTTGGTTTCTGCTTTATAACAAAGTGAATCAGCTATACATATACATATATCCCCGTATCTCCTCCCTCTTGCATCTCCCTCCCACCCTCCCTACCCCACCCCTCTAGGTGGTCACAAAGCACCGAGCTGATCTCCCTGTGCTATGTGGCTGCTTCCCACTAGTATCTGTTTTATATTTGGTAGTGTATATATGTCCAAGCCACTCTGTCACTTCATCCTAGCTTACCCTTCCACCTCCCCATCTCCTCAAGTCCATTCTCTACGTCTGCATCTTTATTCCTGTCCTGCCCCTAGGTTCTTCAGAACAATTTTTTTTTTTTTTTTTTTTTTTTTAGGTTCCATATATATGTGTTAGCATACGGTATTTGTTTTTCTCTTTCTGACTTACTTCACTCTGTATGACAGACTCTAGGTCCATCCACCTCACTGCAAGTAACTCAATTTCATTTCTTCTTATGGCTGAGGAATATTCCACTGTATATATGTGCCACATCTTCTTTATCATTCATCTGTCGATGGACACTTAGGTTGCTTCCATGTCCTGGCGATTGTAAATAGTGCTGCAATGAACATGGTGGTACATGTCTCTTTTCGAATTATGGTTTTTTTAGGGTATATGCCCAGTAGTGGGATTGCTGGGTCGTACGGTAGTTCTATTTTTCGTTTTTTAAGGAACCTCCATACTGTACTCCATAGTGGCTGTATCAGTGTACATTCCCACCAACAGTGCAAGAGAGTTCCCTTTTCTCCACACCCACTCCAGCATTTATTGTTTATAGATTTTTTGATGATGGCCATTCTGACTGGTCACACAAAGAACTTTGGCATGGTGTTCATCATCTAGCTAATCCTAACATGCAGACATTTATGAGAGTAAAGTCACGTCTTTGCCAGAGTGGGTTGCTTATTTGGGCAACTGGGTCAAATCAAGAAGGGCAAATGTAGGCTGCCAGAGTAAGTAAGGAGAGGAAAAACAAAAAGAATGAGACCTATCATTCATCAGTGATTTTCCCCCCAATATTCTTAGCCTCCACCTATCTCCATCTTACTGGTAACACAGGAACTAGACTGAACAATCAGGTAAAAGGTCTCTACAGAAACTGAGTTAATATAGAACATTAAAAAATAAAACATAAAATTGTAAATTTTCTTCCTAGGGATAATTGAGATGATAGTTCAGTAATAACGTAAGATCAGGTGAAGTCTAAAGAAATTTTAGAAAACCTGGATAAAGTAAGAAAACATCTGTTCGCCGGCATCCGAATGTTCGAGAGACACTGAGACATGTGGGCCAAGTTCTGGAGAGAAGGGAAACACAGACGCAAGCTTGACATTTGGTGCAGCTTTTCTCCTTGGGGCATTTGCTGATTCAACTCATACAGCGTAGGAACTGAAAAGCCAAGGAGTTCAAAAGACTCTAACCACAGAAGCCAAACGGCAAGAGCTCAAGCTAAAAGCAACAACTAATGGAATGACAGGCTACACGTATCCTTAGTCTCACAGGGCTGGGGGAACCATTACATTTAAAGCCTAACAAATATAAGGGTAGTTGGGAATAGGGAGAATCCAAACTTTCACATGGTAATCCCAAAGGGCAACACCCGTAGAGGAAGGACAAGACAGAAATAGAGCAACCTTCACACAGACTGAAAAACAGCTTTGAATGCGCTCAAACTGAGAATGGACTAAGGTTACCAGTCCCTATAGTAACTGTCTGCCATGGGCAAAAGGAAATCTTTTCAAGAGAACGATAACAGCATCCAGAATGTGGAGGTATCTTAATAGTTTCCTAAAATAAGTTAAGCCCAATTTTAATATAAAAAATAATTGGACATACCAGGAAAAAGACTAAATGATTAAAAGCTCAAAAAAAAAAAAAAAAAAGGACAATGTAAATAGACACAGGAGGACAAGAGTTAGTAGGCGGTTAAAAAACAAAACAAAACAAAACAACTATGATTAAACAAAGAAAATAGACACATGGCAAATAAGCATATGAAAAGATGCTACACATTCCATGTCATCAGGGAATTTTCAATTAGAACAATAGTGAGATACCACTACACACCTATTCAAATGGCTAAAATCCAAATACTGAAATCCCAAAGTTGTTGACGATGCAGAACAACTGGAATTCTCATTTGTTGCTAGCAGGATACTTGGCAGTTTCTTACAGAACTAAACATACTTCTACCATACAGTGATCTAGTAATCATGCTCTTTGGTATTTACCCATAGGAACTGAAAAGTTATGTCCGCATAAAAACCTGCACATGGATGTTTATAACAGTTTCTTTCATAATTGCCAAAACTTGAAATCAACCAAGGTGTTTTTCAATAGGTGAATGGATAAACAAACTATGGTATATCCATACAAAGGAATAGCATTCAGTGCTAAAAAGAAAAGGCTATGAAGCCATGAAAAGACATGGAAGAAGCTTAAATGCATATTGCTAAGTGAAAAAAAGCCAATCTGCAAAGGCTTACGTGCATATGATTGCTGTATGAAATTTAGGAAAAGGCAAAAGTGTGGAGACAGTCAAAAGATCAGTGGTTGCCAGAGGTTGTGGGGAGGGAGAAAAGGATGGGTGAAGCCCGGAATTTTAAAGGCAGAGAAACTCCTGTGTATGGTTCTGTAATGGTGGATACAGGTTATTGCACGTTTGTCAAAAATCATAAAATGTACAAAACAAAGAGTGAGGTCTAAAGTAAAGCATGGACATTAGTTAGTAATAATGTATCAATATTGGTTCATTAACTATAACAAATGTATTACGCTAATGTAAGATGTTAATAATCGGGGAAACTGGGTTGAGAGGTAAGGAAGTATGAGAACTCTGTCCTTTCTGCTTAATTTTTCTGTAAACCAGAAACTGCTCCGAAATAGTCTGTTAATTTAAAAAACAAATCTAGACCTGCATACAAAACTTGCACGTAAACCCAACCACAGCAGCATTATTCATACGAGCCCCAAAGTGGAAGTAACCCAAATGGCCATTTACTGTGAATGGATAAATGAAACATAGTAATATCCACACCATGGACTATTATTATTCAGCCATAAAAAGAAATCAAGTACTGATACATGCTACAACATGCATGAACTTTGAAAACATGCTAAGTAATCGTATGATTCCATTTGTATGCAATGTCCAGTCTAGACAAATCTGTAGAGACAAAGGATATTAGTGGCTGCCTAGGGTTTGGAGATATGGGGGAGTGAGTGACTTATAATAGATTCTTTTTCTTTTGGGGGGTGGATGAAAGTTCTAAAATTGATGGTGGTGGTAGATGCATAAGACATTAAACTGTACACTTTAAATAATATGGAAAGTAAATTATATATCAATGAAACTATTATTTAAAATTATGATTAATGTATTAAAAAAAGGACAACATATACAATTTAAGCAAAAAGTATTTGTGAAATGCAACCAAAAGAAACTTCTAGAATTAAAAAAGCTGAAATTAAGCACTCAGAAGATCGGTTGAACAGTACCTTAGTCAAACAAAAGAAAGGATTACAAATGTCAGTTAAAAAATAACTACACTAAAATTTGGAGGGAAAATGATGGAAAACAGAGAAATAAGTACTTAGGACATATAGAGTATACACAAAACACTGTGTCTAGCCAACCCCAAGTCACACAGCCTAGGGAGGAGACACACAGCCTACCTGAATCACAAGGACTCCTCCAAAGGAAAAATGAGGTTCTGATGCCAGAAGTGGAAGGAATGAATTACAAAGAAAAAGAACAATGGTAAACTATAATCTAGATATACATTGGTAAATACACAGGTTCCCTGGGGTTGTGATCTGGTACAAACAATAAAAAAAAAAGATAAGACTCATAGTAGAGGCTGCTAGATTCTGCTGAGGAAAATGTCCAGGGAGGGAAGAGTTGATTTATTTCCTTGTTTTTTTAGAGTCCACATATAAGTGACATCATGCACTATTTGTCTTTGTCTTATTTCCCTTAGCATAGTGTCCTCCAGTTTTATCCATGTTGACTTAAATGACAGGATTTTCTTCTTTTTTAAGGTTGAATAATATTCCATTGTATATATATACCATATTTCCTTTATCCATTAATCTACTATGGACACTTAGGTTGTTTCCATACCTTGGCTCTTGTGAATAATGCTACAGTGAATGTGGGAGTACAGATATCTCTTCAAAAATGATGATGTTTCCTTTGGATATACACTCAGAAGTGGGAGGGAGGAAGAACTTACGACACAAATCGACCATGTGTAAAAGATGTAGGAATGAAAAACTCTGAACACCTAGGAAGAGTGTGGAGTATTTGGAAAGGTCACTGTTCAAGGTCATACATAGTTTAAAATTATGACATTTCAGTGAGCCTGTGTGCATGAAGGCTTGCTTATATTTCGGGATTTGAATACAGTGCAAAGAAGTGCTGCTAAATTTTCGATCAACATCAAAAAAAGGGTGGAAATGTTTTTTTCTTTTATTATGAAACTGGAGGAAAGGCAAGCCTAGAATTCTAGGCCCACTAGAATTTTCCCTGATGATAGTGGTAATTTAGAAGAAGAAGGATCCAAGGCCATAGAACAACTTTGAAAGCAAAATAAGGCTGCTGAGTCTTCACCCAGTGTATGAGATTAAGTTCTAATGGCATATGATGAAGTGGGCGTGACACAGCTGGCAGAGCTGGTTGAGTTGTTGAAAATGGCTCTTGAAGCTACAGGCATTGGACAGTAGACGTAGAAGAAGAAAAAGGTAAATCCAAAAGAGTGGAAGGACAAAATTAATCAAGAGAAAAGTCAAAAATAGAGAAGAAAAGCAGTAAACTTGGCAAATAAAACCAAAAGCTTGTTCTTTAGAAAGACCAATAAAATAAGCAATATTTGGCAAATATGATCGAGATGGGACTAGCTATAACACAGACAGAATTTTTTTTTTTTAATTACGAAAGAATACTATGGTAGCTTTATACCAACACATTTGAAAATCTGGACAAAATGGCTGATTACTGATTAGTTATATGCAGCCATTATTTACTCCTGTTTTGAGTAGAGAATACAAGTAGCTTTATGAAATTAGAAAATATAATCAAAGATATACACCTTAGAAAGACATCAGTTATTTTCCAATGTATTAAAAAATTAGAAGAGTCCTAATACAAAAATCAGATATGGAAAATTTACCCAAAAAGTAACTAGAAGCACATTTCTTTGAAGATCTTAAGTTCTAAGTAATATTAGCAAATAGATTCCAGCAACATATTTTTAAAAAGTCATTATGATCAAGAGGGATTTATCACCATAAAGCAGATTTTTTCAAGTAGGATAAAGTTGGAATGAGGAAAGAAATGTCCATATCCAATATCAAAACACACTCCAAATTTCAGTAGTTTAAAAGACTCTAATACGCTGTAACAGTACATCAGTAGATTATTAAAGCAGAATAGGAACCCATGTATATGTGAGAAATAAAATATAGGGTAAATAAAGTACAGGCTGTCTTCACTGTGGAGCTATAAAAATGATCACAGAAGCTGAACTGTGCAAAGTTGATCTCAGTGATTGATGGGGAAAATATTATTGTTCTATGACCTTAAAATCTTTCTGACAAAAACACTAGAAACTTTCTTGTTTGTTATAAAGTTATAGATAGACTTAAAAAAATTAGTAAATCTTGTATTTAGTTAATACAGTGCAACCTAAAACATTAGAAGTATTGAAAATTAACATGTTTTATTCCACTGTAAAAAACTTATGAGACTTCTAGTTTTGAGTCCAGCAAGGAAGGAGCTTGGAAGTTGCCACTCTGTCCTAACAGGTAAATATCTGGACACACTGAAAAATCAACAATTCTTCTTAGATTCATTAGAGAAGTGAGGTCACAGGAAAAATCACCGTGCCCAAAACTGGAGAGGCAGATGGCAGATACAGAGAATAACAACTTACCGGAACAGAAACCCAAGAGCAGAAATCTCTGTGGAAAGCAATGGTGAGGTAGGAAAACCTGAACTATATTTGAAGGATTGCTGGAGGCTTGTGTGGAAAAGTCTGTGAGGTAAAAACTCCAGGGAAGCCCCTATCCTTTTGCGACTTTTGTCTCTTGAGCTCTACCAGGTTGTGACTACCAGGTGAAGGTCAAAGGAAAATCCCCTTGGAATTCTGGCAGAGGGAGGGTGAAAGGAGCAATTTTGAAATACACCAGAGCATTCTGCTGTTCTTCATAAGGCCTGCCCTCAGGAGAAACTGTTTTACCAGAGGCCTAACCTATGGGGTTTTGTCAGAGCCTAACTGACCTGGGAGAAGGGAAATATCCTACCGTGAGCCCTGCCGGCCACTGTGTTTCACCTAAGGTGAGGGAAAATACTGAGAGGCACTTGTGACATTCATAGCTGAGGAGCACATGCTCATTATAAGACTGAGACCTAATCATAAGACTATGCAATGCTTCTATAACACCACATCTCTAAAGGACTATGTACTGCAGTGAATTTCACCAGTGCATCGTGTCTGGATTTTCAAGGAAGAGAAAAGTGAATCATATAAAATGCTTGATTAAACCGAGAAATGGCAGAAAAAGAGTGGAATGTAAAAAAGGAACAAAGAACACTGGCAATAAATATGAAACAGTAACAAATATGGTAGGTATTAATCCAATGATATCAATAATCATTTTAAATACCAATGGTATAAATACACCAGTTAAAAGACAGAGATGGTCACAGAGGATCGATAAACAAGATCCAAATAGAAGAAATCTACTTTAAATATGAAGGCACATATAGCTTAAAAGTAAAGGGTTGGGGAAAGCTACATCATGCTAACACTAATTAAAAGAAAGTTTGAGAAGCTGTATCAATCTTAGACAAAGCAGAGTTAAGAGCAAAGAAAATGATCAGACAAAGAGGGACATTCCATAATGATAAAGGGGTCAATTCTCCAAGAAGACATAACAATTCTTCATGTTTATGTGCCTAACAACAAAGCATCAAAATTCGTGAGACAACAACTGATAGAACTGCAAGGAGAAAGAGATAAATCCACTCTCATAGCTGGAGATTTCTACACCGCTTTATCATAAATGGACAAATCCATCAGGGAGAAAATCAGTACAGACATAGCTGAATTCAGCAACACCATCGACCAAATGGATACAATAAACATCTACAGACTACTTGAACAACAGCAGAATACACATTGTCTCAAGCTCACATGAAGTACACACGAAGACAAACCACATTCTAGGCCATAAAACACACTCTAACAAATTTAAAATGTCAGAAATCATATAAAGTCTGTTCTCAGACTGCAGCGAGGTCAAACTGGAAGTCAAGAACAAAAACAAAGCTGGAAAATTCCAAAATACTTGAAGATTAAACGGTTCAATTCTAAGCAATACATGGACCTTGCTGTCTGTATGTGAACTGAATAACATGCACAGTGACCAATCACCTACAGACTTTGAAAGAAGGGACCTGATTGTTCACTGACCATGATACACATCTGTCATATCCCGGGTGATTTGTGGAGTTAAGAACTAGCTGTGAAGTGTGTACTTTATGCCCTTCCTCACAGTTAATATGGCAGTAACTGAAATTTGATGGTTTTGTTGTGGTCCTGGGATTATTTAACTAAATCATGGTAACTGAAATTCATGCATGGGCAAACTGTTCAGAGCGAGGACTGCATGTGTAGCATACATTGGGTAATATTCCATCGCAAGAAACAAATACCTAGAAGAATGTAAGATAGGATGAGAAATCATACTCTTGTTATGAGAAAGTCTGTCCCTAAGCAGAACATGAAACTGAGATATCATAAAGAAAAAGGCGAGTTGATTTGACTTGATAAAAATTAAAGAATTCTGCACAGCAAAAGGCAACCCAAACATAAAGATAACTGACAAACTGGGAAACAAGATATAAATATTTGACCATGGATTTGGCCAACAATTCCTTTTCTTCACAATAGTATGAGGAGGGAAAATCTCAGTGAGTCAAACCTCATGAATCAATAGATGAGAGGTTAGACTAAAGTTCTCATATGGTGTGGATTTAATTTTATGGAATGCAACTTACCTTCCAACAGAAAATGTGAGTACTACCAGTCTTATGAAGATCCTTGGCAATGCAAGTAGAGAAACCTTGAGTAACTGTGTGATAGATGAATCTCTTTCCTGTTCTATAAGAGGAGGAGAACAATTAACAGAATGTCTATTTCTCCAGGGCAGAATTCCAATATTGCCTCTGTACCACTGAGCCTTGTAAAACATCGAAGCGGACAGTCTTTAGCAAATCACTCTTAAAGAGTCAAGAGGGAAAGAAATGGAAAGGCTAATGAACTTGCCAATGACCTATGTAGCCCTGACTGCTGAAAACAGCGATGATGGGAAATATGTGATGCCACGTATGTGAAACTTGAAGAGCACAGAGATTCAAATGGAGTAGAGTAGGGAAGAGTGCCTCTGATAACCCACCCAAGTTGAATTATTTATAGTCTCAACTGGGAAATGTTGATTAAGAAATGAGAGGAAACAGGCAAGAGCGGCCCCTGAAATTGTGCCTAAATACCTCCAATATTCCTAAGGAATCCTGCAGACAACTGTGTCAGAGCAGAGCTGACAAAGGGAGTATACAGTAAGCGCAGAGGTCATGGCCTTGTCAGCCAGCATACGGAGAGCATTACTGATCCTCAGCAAATCATTACTGATCCTCAGGAAAATGTACTGTGACTGGGTCTAAAACCTGACTGGAATTTTCCATAGATCTGTGATATTGGAGATGGGTTTGCAGCTGCACTTGCCAAATCACCTTTGCAAAGCACAGTAGGCCACAGCCAGAGGAGCAAAGGCTGCTCTGCTCTTTCTCAAGCAGAAAAGGATTTTAGAAGTGCCCACTTCTGTCCCACAAAGGATGGGGATAGCAGATTACGAATTAGTGATTAGCACAATATCTGTGATCCCTCGGCTAATTTCCGTCTCGAAGCTGGGATATAAAGACTCAGGGGTTGGGTGATGAGCCACAAGCCATCTGAACAGGTGCTTAATCAGGACTGGATAGGATGAATTCAGGCCTGGGCATCTGGCATCTGGTTCCAGCCCTTTTCCTGGCAGTTAACCTTTAGACATGTCCCTGACACCTTTGCATCTGTAGCTTTTCGTTGTTGTTGTTTGGTTGTTTAAATATGTAAAATGGTGATAACACTACTTGGTGGCATATTCTATTTTAAAAAACCTTCCATTACTCCATGCACATCAAACAGTAAATGCGTTCTCTTAGTAAACCTGCATAACAATTTTCTGAACTCTTGTGCTCTGGGCAAGACTTATGAATACACCAGGCAAATAAAGTGAAAGGTGAGACAGTACATAGTGTTGTATTCAATTGGGTCTTGATACCCAAGTGTGACTCTTCACCAAGGATTATGCAGTAGTTCAGGACACAGATTAAAGTTGTTTATAGAGTGTGTCCTAAAGTCTCACTGGCAGAATTTAAATCTCTACTCTGGAAATTGTAAACCTGAGACAAATTGCTTCCCTCAACTTCATTTCCTGCATCTGAGAAAGATAATAGTATCTACCTTGTAGTAGACTGAATAATACCATTGCCCCCAAATGTCCACATTCTAATCCCCAGAACCTGTGAATGTCACCTTAAATGGCAGAAGGGACTTTGCCAGTGGGATGAAAGTAAGGGTTTTGAGATGGGGAGATTCTCCTGGACTACCTGGATGGACCCAAATGTAACCACTGGTATTCTCATAAGAGAGAGGCAGAGGGAATTTTTACTCCAAAGAGAATGTGATGATGAAGTTGGGGTTGGATTGATGTGGCCAGAAGTCAAGGAATGCTGGCAAGGAAACAGATTCTCCCTTGGAGCCTCTAGAAGGAGGATGGACGGCCTTGTCAACTCCTCGTTCCAGCCCAGGGAAACTGGTTTTGGACCTCTCTCTTCCAGAACCATAAGAAAATAAGTGTGTTTTGTTTTAAGCAAGCACATTCGTAGTAATTTGTTAGAGCAGCCATAGGAAACTACTGCGTACCTCATAGGAACTATTTCTCCAATTAAAATGTGTGACTGGAAACACACTTGGTGGCATGTGTGACACATGGTAGGTACGCTGCTGTAGGTCGTTCTCGGAAACTGAAGCCTTGGTTTTGAGGGATCATCAAAACCAGTACAGTGGTTGCCATGTTTCTCCTTGTTCATCCTGGTGACAAACCTGGTAGAGAGAGCTCCATCCTTTCCCACAGGATGCCCACCCCAGTACTTAGAGGGAAGAGGTTATGTCTCACTTAAGGCACCTTCCTCTTTTCCTTTCTACTTTTTTTTTCATTCATCTTCATCCAACTGGCCTTTCTAAATTTTAAAGAAAACAAGACCATTTCTCGATGGATTCAGATACTACCCCAAGTTAATATTCCAACCAAGTTCTTGTTCTTCCGGGTCTCATCACCAGAAATTTCTGAGCCTAAATCCTCTCTAGTTTCTAGGATCACCCATTTTCTCATTTCTCCCTTCTCTAGTTCAGAGTCTTGTCAGTTTAGTCCTTTCCCTAACCACAACTTATAATAAGGCGACACAGCAAAGTGATGAAAGTCTGGACGGTCTGGTTTTAGTCCTGGGTTTTTGCCACCTACTCACTGTGTGGCATTAGGCAAGCTATTCAACCTCTCTGGGCCTCAGTTTCCCCCCAAAAAGGTGAATATTACGTACCTATAGGGTTGCCATTATGAGTATTAAGTGAGTTAATATTTGCTAAGCACTTAGAAGAGTACTTGTTGTAGTCTAAGCACTACAGTTGTGCTTGTTAATAATAGTAATTGCAATTCCAAGCGTAAAACTTACTCAGCTTTCTGTCATAACTTTGAAAGGTTGGTCTATCTTTTGGCCGGCGTTGCAGGTAACTGAGTCGAGGCACGGGCTGAGGCATTGCTACCACTGGGTGGTGTGTTCCCAGAACTTGGAACAGCGGTGTGAAATGGGTAGTGGTTTTACTTGGAGACGGGGCAGACTGGACAATGACAGCCCGGGAAGGAGGTGTGGTGTCCATAGCTTCGGGGTCAGAGGTGCCGCCTGCTGAATGACCAATGGCAGCCGAAGCCGTAAATGGGGGGCTGGGGAAAACGGGGGCAGAATGGACAATGACGGCCCGGGAAGGAGGTGTGGTGTCCATAGCTTCGGGGTCAGAGGTGCTGCCTGCTGAATGACCAATGGCAGCCGAAGCCGTAAATGGGGGGCTGGGGAAAACGGGGGCAGAATGGACAGTGACGGCCCGGGAAGGAGGTGTGGTGTCCATAGCTTCGGGGTCAGAGGTGCCGCCTGCTGAATGACCAATGGCAGCCGAAGCCGTAAATGGGGGGCTGGGGAAAACAGGGGCAGAATGGACAGTGATGGCCCGGGAAGGAGGTGTGGTGTCCATAGCTTCGGGGTCAGAGGTGCTGCCTGCTGAATGACCAATGGCAGCCGAAGCCGTAAATGGGGGGCTGGGGAAAACGGGGGCAGAATGGACAATGCCGGCCTGGGAAGGAGGTGTGGTGTCCATAGCTTCCATATCAGAGCTGCTGCCTGCCTGATCTGAGAAAAGAGAGTGAAAGTGGGAGAGCTTCTCCCTAGCTTCTAAGTCTTCTCGAGGTCTAGCACGCACTGGACAGCTCAGCCTGGTGCTGTGACATTCCATTGTACGTGTCATAGAGCAAGGGCAGGCGGGGGCGGGGGTGGGGCGGGGGCCACAGGCAAGCCCAGCCCATGGAGGAACCCGGCCCAAGGGCAAAGAGCCCGAACCCTTCTGGATTTTCTAGCGGCTGGGACTTCTCGCTGTGGGTGGCAGGTGTTTGGCACCGGATGGGCCACCATGCGGAGACTGTTGGGGACTCTGGAAGCCTTCTCCTCCAGAGCTCACCCTGCCTGGGCACCAGCTCTGCAGGTGTTGCGTTTAATGTTGTCCCAGAGGTCTCTTAGGCTGTCTTCATTTCTTTTCATTCTTTTTTCTTTAGTCTGTTCCACAGCAGTGAATTCCACCGTTCGGTCTTCCAGGTCACTTATCCGTTCTTCTGCCTCCGTTATTCTGCTATTGATTCCTTCTAATGTAGTTTTCATTTCAGTTATTGTATTGGTCATCTCTGTTTGTTCTTTAATTCTTCTAGGTCTTTGTTAATCATTTCTTGCATCTTCTCAATCTTTGCCTCCATTCCTTTTCCGAGGTCCTGGATCATCTTCACTATCATTATTCTGAATTCTTTTTCTGGAAGGTTGCCTATCTCCACTTCATTGAGTTGTTTTTCTGGGGTTTTATCTTGTTCCTTCATCTGGTAGGTAGCCCTCTGCCTTTTCATCTTGTCTGTCTTTCTGTAAATGTGGTTTTTGTTCCACAGGCTGCAGGATTGTAGTTTTCCTTGCTTCTGCTGTCTGCCCTCTGGTGGTTGAGGCTATCTAAGAGGCTTGATGGGAGGCTCTGATGGTGGGTAGAGCTGACTGTTGCTGTGGTGGTCAGAGCTCAGTAAAACTTTAATCCACTTGACTGTTGATGGGTGGGGCTGGGTTCCCTCCCTGTTGGTTGTTTTGCCTGAGGCAACCCAACACTGGAGCCTACCTGGGCTCTTTGGTGGGGCTAATGGCAGACTCTGGGAGGGCTCACGCCAAGGAGTACTTCCCAGAACCTCCGCTGCCAGTGTCCTTGTCCCCACGGTGAAACAGAGCCAGCCCCCGCCTCTGCAGGAGACCCTCCAACACTAGCAGGTAGGTCTGGTTCAGCCTCCCCCAGGGTCACTGCTCCTTCCCCCGGGACCCGATGTGCACACTATTCCGTGTGCGCCCTCCAAGAGTGGGGTCTCTGTTTCCCCCAGTCCTGTTGAAGTCCTGCAATCAGTTCCCACTAGGCTTCAAAGTCTGATTCTCTATGAATTCCTCCTCCCGTTGCCGGACCCCCCAGGCTGGGAAGCCTGACGTGGGGCTCAGAACCTCCACTCCAGTGGGTGGACTTCTGTGGTATAAGTGTTCGCCAGTCTGTGAGTCACCCACCCAGCAGTTATGGGATTTGATTTTATTGTGATTGCGCCCCCTCCTACCGTCTCATTGTGGCTTCTCCTTTGTCTTTGGATGTGGGGTATCTTTTTTGGTGAGTTTCAGTGTCTTCCTGTCGATGATTGTCCAGCAGCCAGTTGTGATTCTGGTGCTCTCGAAGAGGGAGTGAGAGCACGTCCTTCTACTCCACCATCTTGGTTAATCTTCCCTATAACAGCCAGAATGTCTCTGGATGAAAACAGAATAAAATTAAAGCCATATTTTTCACCTCCTCATTCCTCTAGTGGCTTCCTTTCATCTTCGTTACTCTCTCAGTCCAAACCTGGTCAGTCTGATTCTCGCTTTCTGACCACTCTCACTATCTTTTGAAGCACAGAACCGTGAATCCACTCTTCCGATAAATCTAAGATTCATGACATCTTCTGCACTCATAACTGAATTTCTAGACATCTCATTCCTGGGATAAGTTCCATCATTCCAGTTGCGTATAGGAATTCAAGACAACGTTAGTATACAATGTTCTGTTACATATCTTTGTTTTAGGACAAGCATACTGACCTTGAGGTGAGACTGAAGGAAACAACAAATCCAGGAAGAAAGTGTGAAAGAGAACGTTAGAAAAAACTTAGTGAGGGCGATATTCAGAAATAATATTATTCACAGACATAGACAAAATATAAAGCACAGGATTAGAGAAGGGAAAGGAGTCACACAGATTCTGCACTGGCAACAAAAATTAGTAATTTCAGATTTTCAACAAGTGTATTTTCATATTAGATTACACCACTGTACCTTAATGTAAGTTTCTAAAAGAACAAATTTTGTCTAAAATTTACCATTTCCTAGGGCAGGAAAAAAAAGTAGTTTCTTAAACACAAAGGAAAAGAAAAGAAGGCTAGCTGCTCCCCTTCTCGTTTAAGTAGCTAACTGTGATCCTACAACGTCAGTCAGCTTAGTTCTATACACACCCATCTTAGAACTGACAACTCCTTTACCCACCCCGGTCCATGTCTTAGACCCAAGTTATCCAGGAGCAAAAGCAGAAAAACACTGACAGCTTCAGTTATTCTGTAGAAAACAGAACTCTAATTCATTTGGAAAATTTTGAAATAATTTTCTCAAATGTGAAAATAATGTTTTCCTAATTACACCCATTATTTCTCATTCCAAATCTATCAAATCCACCCCCAAAGGCGCAATCTAAAAGCAATAATGAAGAATATATGGCTCTATAAACATCAATTCATTTCCAACACTGCTCAGCAGAAAGAGATGCAAAGTAGCCATGCTTCATATTCCTACCCCAGCACGAAGCCCCTGAGGTTCATTACTGCTTTTCATAACAACAGGCAGTTTTCCCTTTTTAAAAATTAATCAATTTCATTGAAAGTAGTATCGATAATATCCTCCAAATACTTAAGACTTCTTACAGCCAGTGCCATCCAGCTCACCTTCAGGATCTAAATTTTACTTTAAGAATCTAAAACAAGAAGTTTATTTCTTGAATGCAAGCACCATTTCAACTTGCACTTTAATGTTTTCTAATATTTCAGTACTAAAACGAGAGTTTTTTAAAACTCATTGTCAGAATAATGAAAGGCAAGGATAACAAGATTTATGATCGCCATCACATAAGATAAATAGATGAAAAACAGAGAAACAAAATGACAAACAAAACTCCTCACAACCACACAGCAAATACGTGGTGGATCCGTGAGAGGAATGTAGGTCTGCTGACACACCTCCTGGACATACTTTATATGTCTTATGATGCTTACAGACTCCTGAAGGGATCTACAAAAATCCACGGATCTTTGGCATTTGGAAAACAGTGTAGAATGCAGACAATGTTCAAAGTCAAAGAGAGGCCAATCATTTACCTAAATGACTGTTCCCAATGATCTTTTTTATTTTTGTTGGTTATGACACATTACGTTAGAATAATTTTAGATCAATGATGACACTCACTGAAATCTCATATAGATGCAAAGTTTTATATGAGACACGAGAAAATCCCTGAAAAAAGAAAAATTAAGCTTATTCCTGTCGAGACTGAGCAACCTTAAGGATCTTTTTAACTATTTTACAGTTCAGGAGTCATATTTCACTTTGGCATCAAACTTTAGCTCTTGGGAAATAAATTTAGGAGAAAAAAAATCTGCATATAGAATAACTATATATAATTCTAATGTTTCCAGTGTCAAGTAAAAACTTGAGGTAACCATCAAAATTTCTATCAAGACTGTAATAAATTATAAGGTGCTGTGCCCACAAGAAACTTTAGGAAGATGGCCTAATAGAACTGACTATGTAAAGCGGTGTGATTTATTCTTCTTTTAAATGAAATCAGTGAAATTCATCTAGGAGGACAAAGGAAGAAACAAGCACCCCCCCCCCCACCCCGCAGAAAGCAAGCTGAAGCCAGCAGGATCTGATAAAGAACCAGTCGCCTTCCGTTACAACACTCGCAGCATCTCGTTTTCCCTTTTTCTTTTCATTTTTTTAAACACAACCCATTCTCCCTCAAGAAAGCACACACAGTCATCACACTCATTTCTCCTCTATTTCAGCTACATCAAGACCACATTCACCAACACTGTCCTTCGTGGATCAAAGATACGTGACTATAAATTTAAAAGTAAGGAAATGCTTTAAGGAACCATTTTCCTCATGAATTGTATACTAGTTTACGCCAAATCTATATACAGCTTAATATTAATTTCCCTATGGGAGATTTCTGAAGACATTAAGCTGAATGATCAATTCGGGATTTCTTTACAGAAAAAATATTTACAAATATGAAGATTAAATATGTAGGTTTATATTCTCAGGTTATACTGTGCCATAGATGCCTGAATATACTGTGATACCAATATAAAATCACAAACATAAAACCCACTTTCCAAATGAAAATGTCAACAAAAATTTTAGGTCAACCTAAGCAAATAAACTTTCAGGATGCAGTTAAAACAGTCAAATATCTAATGATAATAGTAAACATATTCATCTGGTTACACACATTTAAAATGGAATACATGAGAAGATAACGTTAATTTGGAAATACTTCCTTCCACCCCCAGTCACTGAAATAATTTTATTCACTTTCTTTGCGCACATCTTCAATATCAATTCACCAAAGGAAGAAGATGTGCCATTACTTTATGTATTACCAAGAAATAACAAAATATATACCAATTAAATCACGCCATTATTTATTCACGTATCCCAGTTTCAGTGATGTTAAAATGTAAAAATACAAGTTAGAATTGGTATTTCACTGTGACAGAAGAGGAGAGAGGTTATCTATACACTTTTGTTTAACCTGCAGATAGAAAAGTAATCCTACTGAATTATATTAAATAAGAATATTTAATGCATATGCGTTTACTTATATTTTTACAGAAAGAAAAGTATATGGGCAATGGTAAACATATTACAAACATATAGAAGAAACAAATATAAAAATATATTCAATATAACAAACAAGGGTATAAGGGACTATTAAATCTCCATCTGTTTGATCAACGGTCTGAATGTGCGGGGGATGGAAAGATAAAAGTGAAGAAATGTGGGATGATTAGACAGTAAAATGAGAAAGGAGCTGTGTCTCTATGTTTTAATGTATGTATTTATTGGGCCCACAACAATGTACAGTCCTGGGACAGAATGTGATAGATACTATAACAAAAGCACACACACACACAAAAAAAAAAAAAAAAGTAAAGAGACATTACTACCTAAGAGAGGTCAGTAAAATTTTTTTTTTTCCCCCAAAAAAGGTAACAATTAAAAGGGGTCAAATCCCCACAAATGAATAAGGGGAAAGAAAATTTTAGTCAAAGAGAAAATACTCAGAAAAAGCAGATAACAAAAAAGCATTCAGGGCTTCCCTGGTGGCACAGTGGTTGAGAATCTGCCTGCCAATGCAGGGGACACGGGTTCGAGCCCTGGTCTGGGAAGATCCCACATGCTGTGGAGCAACTGGGCCCGTGAGCCACAATTACTGAGCCTGCGCGTCTGGAGCCTGTGCTCCGCAACAAGAGAGGCCGCGAGAGTGAGAGGCCCGCGCACCGCGATGAAGAGTGGCCCCGCTTGCCGCAACTAGAGAAAGCCCTCGCGCAGAAATGAAGACCCAACACAGCCATAAATAAATAAATAATTCCCATTTAAAAAAAAAAAAAAAAAGCATTCATCTCCTAATTCTAAAGCCCAGTTTTAAAGAAAACAAAGAGTTAAATCTACTAATATCAGACCAAAAGTTGGAAATATCTTGTAAACTCTAAGTTTGCCAACACATTTTGAAAGATTTATAAAAAATAAAAATAACTCCATTTTCATTACATAAAATTTCAGGTACTAGTAAGCTTTAAAAGCAAATAAAAAAACTTAAAAGGTCATATCCTCGAGCCATGAGGATTTAAGCCTAGCAACTATCTTCCCTAAATTCTCCAAATACCACCAGAGAAGTACTTTCTCTTACACATGCACGCGTGCAAATAACACCACAGACTAAATCTCACTCCCAGCATGATGGGAAAACGACCCCATTCTTTGTGTTCAAGCTCAGTTCATTATGTTGATCTTGAACTACAGAAGTATAGATTCCTCTCACTTACCAAAATGAGGTTAACAGTTACTGCTGTAGCAATTTAGACAGTTAATTCAGGGGCTAACTACCTTGAGCCTGAATTCTGAGCAAACTGGGAACACCCTTGCTTTAAAAAAAAAAAATCAAGCAGCTCCAAATCTTATGAATACATCATATACCAGTTTTTTAATAGAGCCAGTTGTTTATAAACCAGAATGTAGTTCCCTTGGAAACATTATAAACACAGGTTAAGTTTTCTTGCTAGTCCACAAAATTTAAGTTTAATCATGATGTAAAAGCCTAGAACTAATAGTTCTAGATGAGGTCTGGAAAAGACAGTTAGCAAAGAAAATGAAAGCAACCATCACAAAGCAGAAAAACTAAGTTTCCTCCTAATAAAAACCTAACATAAATCTACTTACTAGACTGGCCCCAAAATGTGCTTATGTACCTATACATATGTGTGTGTGTGTGTGTGCGTGTGTGTGTGTGTGTGTGTGTGTGTGTGTGTGTGTATGTATGTATGTAAATAACAACACTGATTCCTGGTTCTCTTGCCTTTGTCAGAATAGTACCAGTAGCAGCACACTATCCTGGCTTTCCCTCTCATTTTACGTCTCCATCTACGCTACAGTTCTAGGACCTAAAATTAGGAGCCTAGGATCCAAAACAACCTGCTAGCCTTCTATCCAAACAACCTCTCAAGCCATTATCATTTAATACTGGTCACAAAAATCAGAAGACCAGACTTAAGAGTCTGAAGTTCAACAAGAAGCCCCTTTTCCATAATAATTCTGTATCCTGGGGCACACATTAATTGAGTATGTTAAGTATTACTTCCCAGGAGAGCTCAACCAGACCGCAAATGGAAACCTCCTCACTGAAATTTCTAGGTACCGGCAAGCTGTGGAAGAACGCCTCTGCCAGCATTGCCTACTTGCCTACAGAGGAAAAGTCCGCTCCTTGCTGGAGCTTTCGTCTTCTGAGGCTAGATGATAAACTCCTTGAAGGCAGAGATTTTGTTTGCTTTGTTCCCTGTTGTGTCCCCAGAGCCCAGAACAGTGACCAGCAAATAAGAGCCTTCATAAGTAGAAAAATTCATTCATTCATTAATGAAGAAGGAAAGGGTATACTTTGTGGCAAAGAGGAGAGTGAGTTATGGAGAGAAAAACTAAACTCACAGATTGGCTATTATTCTCAAGAGCTTAATAACTACAAATCTTACTAACAGTAGTGTTTTTAGAGATGCATATTTAAAGGGAGAGTAACCAGGTAAAAGGAATAAGGAATAAAAAGAACTTTAGGGTTTTCAAAGATTAAACATGTCTAAGAAAACATGTCATTTCTTCTCATCTTTTAATCCCTCTTATAAATTTCAAAACACAACCCCATATGAAATCTACATCCATTAAAATTCCACTTTTTGTATTCCCACAAATCAGGAAATACAGTAAATCCAAATTTCTTATAAATTATTTAAGTTACACAATAATATTCTATTATTCTTTACATCACTGAAAATTCCTAACTTTCATAAACCAAAGGCAATCCTTGATACCTAAATTATGTGAAAAATCAGAAGATGGGTGTCATTCTCCAAACATAAAAGTTTCTAAGTGGGATGCTGAATGTAATTTAAATAAACCTCACATTAGAGTAAATTGAGGATTTCTAGTGCAAACACCAAACTCTGCAGATTCATTAGTGCTTCTGTATCAGAAAAAAAAAAATGTAATAAAGCAACAAATACAGAAGCAAAATTATGCACGGGGGATAATGCTCCCAGTATACTGCCATGGCATGGGTATTTAGCTAAAGGGACATGAGTGAAAGAGCAGACAACAAGCAATTCTTTCAGGAGTCTGAAAAGACACTACTATCAGAATTTCATCAGCCTACATTACTAAACATTTTAAACATTATGCCAAAGAAAAGGCTATTCGTCATGCATCTAAATAGAAACCATAATATGCTCACTTTAGAAGAGAAATATTCAATTTACATTTTGGGTCCCTCATGCTAATCGAAATCAATCTACTTATATAACATGTCAATCTTTAGGTTTGTTTTTACTATGATTTTCTCCGTTAAAATCATCTGTGGAGACTATCCAGAACCACCAGGTGATGACTTTCTTGAAGTGTCAACCTGGGGAGGCTACAGCACCCAGTTAACTTAATCCAACACTAATCTACATGTTGCTATGAAGGTATTTTGCGGATATAAGTAAAGCCTACAATCCATTTAAGTAAAGGAGATTACTATCCCAGATAATCGAAGTGGGCATATCTCAATTCTTTGGAAGGCCCTAAAAGCAGGTTTCCCAAGGAAAGAAAAGAAATTTTGCCTGCGGATCACCGTTCTGGCCCATGCCCACGGGAGTTCTATCCTGCAGGTGATCTCCTCCTGACAGCTTTCCCATACACATTTCAGACTCGCTTAGCCAGCTGCTGACAATCATGCAAGACAATTCCTTGTAATAAAACGGATATATATGTATCATATATATATATATAAATATATGTATGTATCTCTCCTACTGGTTCTGCCTCTCTGGTTGAACTCCAACTGATACACACCACAGTACGGAATATAAATTTAGAAATAGTACTTCTTCGATTTAATTGGGAAAAATATTTTGTATTTGCAGATGTATGGGTAGGCCTACATAATCCTCGTTTTAAAATTGCAGTAGCTCAAGACACTGGTACAACACTAAATCATCTGACAGGAACTACTATTGTTCTGTAAGAGCAGTGTAAGGGACTATTTGTTTTTCTCAAGACCACAAAGAATAAGTCTGGGAATTCTTCATGATTTAATCTGAACCTATTAATACTGGAGAATCTTACATAAGTACTAGGAAATTTTAAAAGAATAATAAGAGTTTTCTTTAGCCCAATGATAACATTCTCCTGTCATTTTTGCACTTAGAAGGTGGCTGAACACCCAGTAAAAATGCATGCTACTTCCTGAATCAGGGTGTGGCACTACAGCTGCATCGCCTGAGAGGCTACTACTTAAAGGGCACTCCAGCAAAAGAACCACCACATAAAAGATGGGCTAGAAACCAAGAATAAGACAATTATATCCAACAGTATCAGAATCTTACCAGAGAGAACACATACTTTATCCACAAGCAATGGACCTAAGAGGTACTGTTCAACTGGATATATAACCGGCTGGTCTTTAATTCTGATCAAGCAAAACCCCCAGCAAGCCCCAGCAGCAGCAAGAGTGGCAGCAGCAACTCCTCTAGTACAGAACTGTAGCCTTACTTAACACTCACTTTCCCAGGAAGTCCCAAACAAACCCCCGCGACGGTGCAGGGACAGAAACGTGGCGTGGAAGGTACAAAGTGCGGGAGGCTGGCTTTCTGAGAAACAGCATGGCCAAGAGGGATATGAACACAGACAGACACAGAGACCAAAACCCCAATGGAATAGGACCAGGATAAGACAAGCCAAAAGAAAGGTGAAGAAACTCAGATGATGAATGACAGGGAGCCAGACACCCACACCCAGGAAATAGTGGAACAGCAACATAAGAAGCAAACGGTTAGTAAGAAACACAGCAGCCATGCACACGCAGCTCAGTACTAAAACTCTGGGAAGAAAAGGCATAAAATAATTCCAATCATCTTTTATTCCCCTCTTAAACTATGCTGCTCAATAACAAATTACAAAGCCAGTAGCAATTGAGTTTTTAAAACTGTTTCTTTTCTTGGTAGCCAGGAAACTGTGTGTCGAATCTTAAAATAAGATTACAATGTTACATGACCAGAGGACAAAATTCTATAGTACTTGTTCAAATTTATAAGTAATATTCTGTGGAAAGAACAGATCATTTACAACTCTTTCCCAAAATGTGAGGAATATAGTGGCTACTAAAAGCTATCTGGTATGCTTTGGATATCAAATATAGATTTAATTCTATTTCTTACTCTCGTTCAAATCACGTCCATCTCCCAAAATCAGTACTGGGTCCAAAAATGAATTGAAACATTTTTCAAGCAAGGTATCTGGAATAGCAAGCAATAATTTCAATGCAGAGTTCTAACACAAAAAAATCAAACTGAAAAATAAAACTTTATCAAGAAATTTCTTTTCTGAAAGACTGAAATACATTTAGTGGGAAGTCACTAATCCATCAGAAGTATCGTATTTTATTTTATTTTTTATTTATTTATTTTATTTATGGCTGTGTTGGGTCTTCGTTTCTGTGCGAGGGCTTTCTCCAGTTGTGGCAAGCGGGGGCCACTCTTCATCGCGGTGCGCGGGCCTCTCGCTATCGCGGCCTCTCTTGTTGCGGAGCACAGGCTCCAGACGCGCAGGCTCAGCAATTGTGGCTCACGGGCCCAGCCGCTCCGCGGCATGTGGGATGTTCCCAGACCAGGGCTCGAACCCGTGTCCCTTGCATTGGCAGGCGGATTCTCAACCACTGCACCACCAGGGAAGCCCAGAAGTATCGTATTTTAAAATCTATGAAATTAAGATTTGAATAAAGGTCTGATTTCAAAAAATAAATAAATAAATAAATAAAATAAAAATAAATTACATCTATGAAGTACTGCTGTTGATTTCAGGGTGACACAAAAGCAAAGAAAGGCATGTACTTATGTAAGTATGTAACGAGAGAGTGTGTGTGTGTGTGTGTGCACGTGCACGTGTGCTGGGGGTAAAGATGCAGTGCAAACAGGGAAGACGTATAAAAAACATACATAATCTAATCTTGAGACTCTGATAATTTGTTAATTCTGACTTAAAGAACTTTATCCACCCATCTTAT